>NC_056747.1:143374265-143494265 GCF_019279795.1 Protopterus annectens
CGATCTTCCAGGAGCCTTTCAGATGACGATATGGAGCGGGTGGGCAAGAGGCTTTTACAGATGCCGGCGCTGGCCAAGATTCTGTCGACCCCGACCCAAAAGGATTCGGGACCAACAACCATCAGTTCCCCTTCTTTGATTTTTCCTCTGACCCAGGCTGTGGCTTTGGAGCCGGAGTGCTTGGATCTGACTGACGTGGAATCGTCAGGGCCGAGACCTGCTCCATGGTCTTCTGTCTCAACTACCTCTCCCAAATCCTTGGTTCCACCTGATTTTGAGGGGTCTAGGGGCTGATGCTCCCCTGCCAGGTCCGGGGAGGAGAGTTGAATTGGACAATTGTCTGATCCGAATCTACCTCTTGGGGCTTTAGCGCAGGTGAGCTCGGCAACTACATCGGCCTCTGAGCTCACTGCCTTGGTTCGGGGGGGGAGTCTCCTGGTTCCGCGGAACCGGGAGCTCCCTTGGAGCGGGGTTGTGGTGCTTACAAGGTCATGAGATGAGTGCTGTCGCCTCATATGGCTCCACTCTCGGATCCTAACACTCTTCCCCCAAGAGCGCCAGAGTCCATCTCTTTGCCATCTCTCCCTCCCAGGCGTGGAGATCCGAAGTCCCAGAACCCCCACTGGGTGAAACCATCTCTTCTGGAATCTCTCCTGAGTACCCCTCTGAAGAGGTCCCTCAGAAGAGATTATGTAAGAGGAAACATCTAGACTCCCCTGAGGAGTCCATCACTTCAGACATGGACCTCGATGAGTCAGAAGGGTCCCTATGGTCACTCTCTGAGGATGTCTCCTTTGCAGACATTTTAGAGATCCTTAAACAGAGAGGTGGCTGCAAGTCCATTAACCCTTCTGAGGATGAGTCTGTGTACCTGGAGGCTTTTGGGTCTCGCCCCTCCACCTCTTGGGTGACTCTGCCTTTTGACCAGCTCATGAATGTAGTTAGGCAGAAGACGTGGAGCTCTCCAGAGTCTGTGGAACCAATCAGTTGACAGTATCTTGAAATAAAAATTAAAAAGACATACACTATATAAACAATCAAATCATAAAAATAGTGGACTAGTGTTACACATTATACAAGAAAATAAAAGAGGTGGGAACATGAACAATAAGACTGAAGCCTCAGAACAAGAATGGATAATTAGATTTCAGGCTGACAGACCACCTGGACTAAATAGTAAGGTTTCACTGAAACCTTTTCTCAGGAACAGGACTTTGAAATATTGATTATTATGTTCAAACATCTTTTAACATCTATACATATCAGCTACAGTTTTAACACTAACTTTATAGAGCAAGCTTTTACAGTTTTTTACATACATTTTTAGTCCACTATTTTTATGATTTGATTGTTTATATAGTGTATGTCTTTTTAATTTTTATTTCAAAATACTGTCAACTGATTGGATTTGACACAGATGTATCATCGTTTAAACAAGAGCAGCAGTTACTGTAGTAGGTCTGAGGAAGCAGAGAGGACTCTGTGAAAGCGCTCACGTTTTATATATTTTTACTATTTTTTATTAAAGTGTTGTTCTGCCGTGTGTATTCCAATGAGTTGGTGGCTTTTTAGGAACATTATACTTTTATCATTGGTTACTTTATCCAGATTCAGAGGATTTGTGTTTGATGAATCCAGAACTTACTCAAGGTTCTTTTTAGTTCCAAAAATGACAGGGGACTGGAGGTCCATTCTGGATCTCAGCAGACTAAACAAGTCCATAAAGAAGTCAAAATTCCAGATGGTGACACTGCAGTTGATACTCCCCTTCCTGGGGAAAGACAATTGTATGTGCTCGATAGATCTCCAGGATGCATACTACCACATAAAGATGGGCAGGCGATCCAGGAGTCATTTATGCTTTCAGCTGGAAGCCAGTCATTGCCAATTTTGAGCTCTGCCCTTTTGTCTCACTACAGCCCCCAGAGTGTTCACCAAATGCATGGCAGTAGTCACAGCTCACTTGAGGCATCTAGGATTCTGGGAGTTTCTGTACTTGGACGACTGGCTCCTTAACTACCACCACCAAGCATCTACTAACCAGAGCAAGAGGCACCACCATCCACCTTTGCTCTCAACTAGGCATCCCGATAAACTTCAAAAAGTCTGCCTTGTTGCCATCACAACTTATTGTATACACAGGAGCAGACTTAAACACAAGTGAAATGGTAGCCAAACTTCCTCCCGACAGCATACAAACCTTACGTCAACAAGTCAAGAACCTCTTAACAAATTAGAAAGTACAAGAAAAGGTTACTCTGAAGATTTTAGGTAACATGGCGGCAGCAATAACTTTGGTACCCCTTGCTCATCTGCACATGAGAATTCTCCAGTGGCTACTCTTCACCCAATGGTCCATACAGGAGTTACCCATGTCCCACAAGATTATCATAATGGAATCCTGCAAGAGGGATCTACGCTGGTGACTTCACTCTACTCAGACTATTCATCTCCCCTCAACTAATAGCTACAGTGAACATGGACACCTCCCAGATAGAGTGGGGGGCATTACCTGGGGAAGACTGCCCAAGGAGTTTGGCAGGAATACGAGAACCACCTGTATATCAATGTTCTAAAGATGAAAGCAGTGCTTTTGGCATTGCAGGCATTCCAGAACTCCATTCCAGTAGGAACAATTGCAATCCAGACAGATTATATGTCAGTGGTGTGGTATATAAACAAACAAGGAGGAACCTGGTCTTACCCCCTATGTCGAGAGTCCCAAAGAGTATGGCAGTCAGCAGTCTCTTCCCAACGCTTTCTAATCACAATGCATATCCTGGGGAAATCCAAAGTGATAGCAGACAAGCTCAGCAGAGCTATTCTAATGCCACACAAGTGGTCCCTAAAACAGGAAACTGCTGAGCAGATTTTCTGCAAGTGGGGCTGAGATCTCTTTGCCATGTCCTTGAATGACAAATGCAGCAGCTACTTTGCCGTGATCCCCCCTACGGGGGAGTCACAAAGGGATACACTTGTACACAATTGGCCTCTTGGGTCTCCTCTATGCTTTCCCTCCCTTTCCCTTGATTCCAAAAGTTCTTCAGAAAGCCAACATGTCGAGAAGCAGGATAATACTCATCTCCCCATACTGGCCTCATCAAATTTGGTTCCCCTTTCTATGGCCCCACCTACAAATGGAGCCGTGTATTTTGGACCCAGTTCCAGACCTCCTGACTCATCCATCAGGGACACTCCATCCATCAATTCAAACCCTCAACCTGACAGCTTGGCTGCTCCACTTCCACTCCTAGCCAGGCTTCCAGATATTTCTCCTGCTATGAAACATATTCTGATTTCATCTCATAAGGCTACAACCAGAAAACTTTATGCTAGCAAATGGAAAAGGTTTTCTTGTTGGGTGCTCAACAATCACATTGATCCTTTCACAGCCCCCGTCACATCTGTTTTAGACTTTCTAGCAAATCTTTTCAATGAAGGTGCAGCAGCGGCTACCATATGAGTTCAATTAGCTGCTATATCAAACTACCATACTGGAGAAATGGGATTCAAAATCATGTCCAATAGGCTTTGCAAGGCCTTTTTGAAAGGTACCTTCTTGCAAAGGCCTCCAGTGAAAGAACCACCAGCTCCTTGGGACCTCAACTTGGTATTGTCTACTTTAATCCTTCCTCCCTTTGAACCTGCATCATCTTGTCATCTAAAGTTCCTAATGTGGAAAACAACCTTCTTAGTAGCCATCACGTTTGCCAGGAGGGTATCAGAACTCCAAGCATTATCAATACGTCCCCCCTACTTACTTTTCCACAAAGATAGAGTGTCCATAAGAACTAATCCTTCATTTCTTCCTAAGGTATGTTCCGAGACTAATTTAAATCAATCCATTGACTTGCCTGTGTTCTTCCCAAACTATGGCAGCAAGGCAGAATACAGGTTACATCAACTGGGCGTACACAAGCAATTATGTTTCTACCTGCACAGAACAAAGGAATTCGGAAAATCATACTTTTCAGATAAGAAGAAGGGCATGCCAATGTCTAAAGTCACACTTTCCAAATAGCTTACTGATTGTATAACCTTCTCATATACATCTCAAAATAGAGAACTTCCAGGAAAGATAAAAGGTCATTCTACAAGGGCTATTGCAACCTCGTCAGCCTTTCAGGGTAGGCTACCTATGGATTCAATTTGTGCTGCAGCTACATGGGTAAAGCCTCATACTTTTATTACTCATTACAAAGTGGATTTGGCCTCCAAAAACAGGGCTTCTTTTGGGTCCACTGTTCTGACAAGTATTTTCCCTTGAGCCACCCAAGAAAGAAGGTGCTAGGGACACTGTCCCATCCAGCAATGAAAGAAGGCGAGATAGGACAACATAACATTAAGAAGTTATGTACTCACCATAACATTCCATAACATCTCCCCTTCATTCTTGCGTCCCACCCTCCTTCCCCCAGCCTTCGCTCCTGGTGGATCGATAGGTCTCATAAAATTGAAATTCATGATTTCTGAATCTCTTCCTTAGTTCTCCATTGGACATGGTTTTATATAGGTACTACTAGTTTAGTATTTGCAAACATGATCTGGGTAATCTTCCCTAAGCATGATGGGATAGGGTATAGCCTTGAGCCGGTGGAAGCTCTCGAGCTTTAGTATAGGCCGAGTCGGAACCAACTCTCAGTTCCGAACCCATCCAGCAATGAATGAAGGTGTGATTGACAACTAACATGGAACGTTATGGTGAGTACATAACTTTTTATTTTTTCCATATCTCAGTCCATACCCTTTACTGCTATCTTAGAAAATTTGATTTACAGTGTCTTCTGTTCACTTATTCCCTGTGGACCTTGTCAATGTCTTACTGGGGTATACTGCATTTATTACATTGCAGAGAATAGCCATATTTTTTCCTTCACCACTGTAGTGTTTTTATGGACCCCTACCAGTTATTCAATGCATTTTGATAAGTGAGTAAAGGGTTATGTACTTACACATGTGTCATGCACTGCAGCTTTAAACTTAAGTTTTCAACAATCTGCAGGCATTCCCTGATGGATAACTGTCATTATCTATGAGCAAGACTCGTTCTTCGAAAATGGATCATGCACTTTCCCATGATTCCCTCTCTGTAGCATCATATGCAAGAGCAGTTTTAAATAGCTTATTGTTGTTGTAGCTGCATTCACCTGTTTCATGCAGTTATGTCTGAAAGGCTTTTTCATTCAGTTTACCCTACCAAAAGCCTACTATCTTACTTTAAAAAAAATTCTGAAACAGTTAAATCAGATTCTGCATCCCTAAACACTGATTAGAATTCTGCCCCCCTAAACACAGATTAGAAATGTCTGCAATTTGGTAATGTGCATTAGCCCCTTGGAGTTTACTTCATGGATCCCACTCCCATTCTCCATCTAACAAATGCCCATAGCATCTAAGTAGGGGCTTGTAACTGGCTCATGGTGTAATAGTGAACACTTCTGCATACGATTCAAATAAAGTTCTTTCCCAGTCCCACTAAAAAAATGCTGAATGCAATTTTCCAGAAGCAAACCAAAACTTCTATACAGACAGTGTATCAGCAAATCACCAGTTTATGTAAAATCCATATGTGTTATAATAACTGATATATTGCTGCAGTGCAATTACTACAATGCCAGTTGTTGAAAACCTTGGCCTTTGAAAAATCATAGTATAATCACTGTCTATGCAACAGTAGAAATCCTCAAAAAAATCTTTGTGGAAATCAGACTTTTCTCAACAGTGTATACATCACAACTCTAAAATGAAAGTACATACAATGTGGCAACATTGCAATTAATGATTTCTATATTTAATTATTTTTGTGCACCAAGTACTTATGTGTTCCAGGCATCGTCATCATCAACCCCCTTTTCCCATTTTCTGCATGGGGTCGAGGTGTCAAGTCAACTGTCAGCATCTCTCTCAATTTGGTGTCATACTTCTGCCTTCTTTGATTGTCATGCCTGACTGTCACAGGCCTTCTGTCACACAATCCATCTATCCATCCATCTCTTAGCTGGATGTCCCCATTTCCTCTTGCCTTCTTCCTCGCTGTCCCAAATCATCTTCACCAGATTGCCTTTTGCTTTACTGTACATGTGCTCAAACCACCGTATTCTGTATCTTCTCTGCAAATGGAGCTATTCTGAATTCTGCTCTTATGTCCTCAGTTGTACAGCTGTCTCTCAGTGTGCATCCTACTACCCATCTCAGGCACTTTATCTCCATCACCTCTAGCTCCCTCAACTGCTCTGCCTTTAGTTCCCAGGTTTCTGACCATATAGTAGCATTGGTCACAGGCACAGGGTGGGGTCCCAGTAGTAAAATAAAATACAGTACAAATTATAACTGATATTGGACCATTAAGAGATATATAAGCAAATCATGCATTATACAGTAAAAGCAGCGTTGTCTGTAGAATATGGGCATGTATGTTAAATGAAGACTGAAGGAAAATAAGAAAGATACTTCTTTAAACTAAAGGGCAGTATAGGCATGGAGCAAAGATATTGTATCCTTTAATGAGGAATTTAAAACTATATGATTGCACAATGCCATGGTCCAAGTCACTCAAACACTGATTTAAAGCCATACACATAGCATTTTCAGCCCTAAAGAACAAAAGGACAGACTAGTATGAACTAAATGGTCTTTATCTCCTGTTAGATTCTGTGTGTTGTACAAAAATTAATTCAACTGAGATTTTTTCAATAATAGTCAGTACAGTGATGTAATGGCTTCTAGAAAGAATGAGTCCTGTGCTTAAATGCAGTTTTGTTTTCTTGTTGACAAGGAAACTATCTAGTTTTAGCATGTTTTAACTATGAGTCAGCATGCTCTTTGTTCATACTATCTTTTGTACTGTGATAGCATTCTGGAAGCAAATAAGGGAGTATTTATAAAATCTGGATACAAACGTCAGAGATTCCTGCTCTTGGTCTTCTGCTGTTCAAATCCTCACATCTCCTAATGTAGAATGTCATGAATCATCCTCTGTGAAACAAATCTGCATTAACGCACGCTCAGGTGTCCTCTTTTATAAGACATCATATTCCGATATGCATAGATAAGTACTTTCACTCACTAAGGATATTGCTTTATTGCAGACATAACCCTGGCACCAGAAAGTCTATGGATATATTTATAAAATTAGATATAAACAGAAGTTGTAGGGCTAGGTGTGAATTGCCAAAATGTTTACATGTTAAGTAGGTTACCGTGGAAAATAATAATATGATTTTAAATGAATAAATTAGTCATTATTGTAATCTGTACATATGTGTGTGCGTGTGTGTGTGTGTGTGTGTGTGTGTGTGTGTGTATATATATATATATATATATATATATATATATATATATATATATATATATATATATATGGTTTCACTTCATATCGTTGAAAGCTCATTTCATCGAATTTCAAAACAGCAAGACCAAATCATCGAAAACTCAAATCGTCGAAAACTCATAACATCAAATCTCAAATCACTGAAAACTACAAAGCAACTAGAAATAACATCCCACAGAGTTTTTACTACGTTTATGCACCTCACATGTGGGGGGGCTCTGCCCCCCGTACATTAAATATACCAACTCCAAGGTCGCACTACAGTGGGGGATAAAGGTAATTTCCTAACCTCACTGTAGTGCGACCTTGGAGTTGGTATATTTAATTTTCTGTGGGGGGTGCAGGGGGGCTTGCCCCCCTGCATAAACATAGTAAACAGTGTCTGGGATGTTATTTCTAGTTGCTTTGTAGTCTTCAATGATTTGAGATTCGATGTTATGAGCTTTCGATGATTTGGTCTCGCTGTTTTGAAATTCGATAAAAAGAGCTTTCGATGATATGAAGTGAAACCATATATATATATATATATATATATATATATATATATATATATATATATATATATATATATATATACACACACACACACACACACACACACACACCACATAATCATTTTGTTGCATGTGTTTCAGAAAAATAAGAGATTGCACAGTGTTCTGTTAATTCTAACATGGCTGCTACTGCTTCTATCACAGAGAATGTCATTTATTCCATGTCGCTGCTATATGAGCAGAGCAAGTCACAAAAGAATACAAAGTGTATCTGTCACAATAAATGTCTGTTACTTAAAGTAAAATGCCAGTCTCATGATCTCTGTAAAGATTTTATAGTAATTAAAATAACACTTGCAAGATGCTGCTGAGTAAACTATTTGTAAATTCAGCCTGAATGTTATAAGAATCCCATCACCAGAAGAGAAAGTTGCCCAGGCAGCTTTTATGTGACTTTCTAATCATTACACCAAGAAACTGCTTGCATTTCACAAGTTTGCAACTGACCCTAGACAGGCGCAAGAGGAACATAAAAATAATTATGACTGATCACATACCTGATGAAGGCAGACAGCAAGATAACCAATGATTGATTTAATGACAACAAGTTATTTGGACACAGATAATAGTTGTAGTGGGAAAGAAAGTCTACTTCATAATTACCATATAAGAAAAAAATTTAAA
The DNA here is from genome assembly GCF_019279795.1 of Protopterus annectens. Lineage (NCBI taxonomy): Eukaryota > Metazoa > Chordata > Ceratodontiformes > Protopteridae > Protopterus > Protopterus annectens. The sequence continues at coordinate 143,382,774 of NC_056747.1, forward strand.
AATCACAAAAGTAGGCAAGATCCATTTGCAGACTATAACACCTTCTCATTTAAGTTATAAACAAAGGTGTAACCAGGTATAATTGTTGTGCTCACCTTAATATATTTGTTCTAAACATCTTTTGGAAACATTCCGGATTAATGAGGCCGGGTTCCATCTACAGCTAGCTAAAGTAATGCCTATGGCCTAGATCTGTATATACTGTGTTAGAGAGAGACCTACTCATCTAACAACAATCTTTCTATTGCTGAAGGTGATGACAGCTATTACAGTTATTAAGCATGTATGAGGGCAAAATTTGGAGAGATGCTTGCATTTTTTACTACAAGGTAGAACAAGGGTAACAGCATGAGGTTATTATTAAAAATGAAAATTACAGGCTACATTACTTTTCACAGAGCAATGGGTGATATTACACAGAATACAAAGTTCTCAGTGGTTTAACAAGGTTCGGCAAGATCTTTTAGAGAAATGAATAGTTAAAGAAAAGGGGATGTTATATAGAGGAAGAAGAAAATATGGTTGTGGAACTGTGTGGAAGCATTGTTTTAGGGAAACGGTTGGAAAGCTGGAAAATACCGTTCTCAAAAGAACTGGCAGAATTCATGCCATGAATATACTTAAAGATCTGTAGGACAGATATGACCAAATACTAGGAACTGCACAATAATAGTAGTCGGTGAAGACGTGGGGCTAAATGATTTATTCTGTGGGCAGAGCAGATGGGACTATTAGGCTTTGTGTGTCCTCAAACCCTAAGCATGACTCTGCTCTCTAACCAGAAGAGACACTGCTGTCTGTGTTCTGTTTTCTTTTATTTATAAAGGACATGACATGGCCTGGCCTAACATATAATTTTAGCTTCATGTCAGCTGGCGGATCGCAAAGAGTAAAACCTCAAGATGCTTTCAAATGAGCATGCCTAATATGGCTGAAAAGAACTCACAGAAGGCCACCAGGGTAATTAAAGTACAGTGCTTAGGCTATTCTTTGCTCATTTTAACTAGTATTTCAGCTCGATTGATTGGCTGATCACTTGATTAATTTTATATATGTGGAAACAGGTATTGACTGAGCCAAAATTCATTTCCAGATTTGGTCTTAGGAAAATTGTTTAAGATATGTTTTGCTGAGAATGACTCATTTGACTGACAGACTATTACTGCAAAAAAAGCAGCACGGTCGTAATAAAAGTTCAGGTGAAGGTGACATATTGATTGGTGGGAAAACACCATTCTGGTCTGGAAGTGACATGGAGAGCCATGCCCTTACTTAAGAGAGGATGTGAAGAGTTAAAAGGGACAGTCTGGAAGATTCACGCCGTAACTGTAAAAGATTTTTTCAGTGGCACACAGTGCAGCCCTTACAGAATACAAAGCAGAAATATGTCCATATTAGTGGTATAAATGCATACAGCAAGCCATTAATCATTCTAAGCTATAGTTTTCATTTTGTTTGGTTATCTTGAGCAACTGCTCTACAAAGGTAGCATCTTTATTATGTGCAGGTGAAATGATTTTCTCAAAACATTCTCTTTCCTCTTCTATTAACTTGCTGCTTTCAGGAATAAAAACCTAGAACACAAAACCTTTACTTCCTTCTAGATATTTTACAGATCCGTTGTTTTGAGTTTATGCCTTTGCTCAATTAAGCTAAATTTATTCTTCCCTTACAATTAGTTCTGGTCTGTGGTCTGGTCTGTGGCAAATTATCATTTGTAAACGCTTAACGTCTTTAGTAATTTAAGGCTATCAGATTTTGGAGTTGTTTTCTTATATTGCTATTTTTATTATATTTTTCTACTGTTAATTTATTTACATTATATATATTATATAATTATTATATGGAAGCTTGCCTACTTCTTGGATTATTGTTGAAAGAAGTTTATGGACTTGCATATTTACATGTACAACAACTAGACACAGCTATCTACCTATAAGTTTCCAATAGTAGGATAAAAAAGTCACAGGGAAAACAAGCTTCTTAGAAGTATAAGAGCGTTGTTTTATTCTTACTTGGATGTTTCCAACCTCTAAAACACATGACAGAGAAATGGTCTTAGTAACTGCCAGACCTTGCAGACAGAAACACGTACAGCGGTGAAGTCCAGACCTGGATGAAATTCTACTACAGTGAAGCACGGAATGATTAACTACTTACAGCTGTAAAAATGCACTTCTTGTATGATTACTTCTGTATTCAGTGGAGAAACACAGACACCCCTATTCCCTCAGAAAGGTATTCACTGGAGAAACACAGACACCCCTATTCCCTCAGAAAGTATCATTTGTTCAATCTAACATACTTAAAAAAATAGTTACAAGAACCAATAGAAGTAGTGAGAAAAGAAATAATCCTACTTTTAACAAGAAGTCTGCATCATTTCAGGGTAACCAGCACTATATCTGATACTGTTAAAGAAAACTGTTCTTTTTGACAGTATAGGTGATTCACAATCCTTTCTGAATCAAAAAAGTATGATTACTACATTTTTGAGAAAAATGTTTCTGAAGGAGATGTGAAAAGCATTATTGTTCATTGACTGAAATGTCATTAACTTTCTGCATTTAACTGAATATAACAAGTATTTGTTTAAATTCATATTTTAAACATTACAAAACACTACCCCCCCCCCCCACACACACACACACACACACACACAAACAACCAGAGAATAAGAGCCATTGTCCCTTGTATGTTTAATTCATACTAGCAAAATGACATGCTGGAAGAGAACAAGATGGAACATACAGTAATTAGGACTTGATTTGCAGGATTCTAGGAAATGGATGTACATCATTCATATGACAAGGTATTTCTGTGATCATCAGCACATGACAAAGACTTAAGATCACATTCCAAATCTGTCACTACAGCATTCCCATGCCATCCCCTGTCATATACTGCATGATAATTCAGTGATTATTCTAATGTAGCCATTAAAAGTGTAGCTTTATCCTCCCCATTGCTTATATACCGGATTCACTCTCTTTAAGTAATTCTCATGAGCAGGACACCTTCTAATTTCCATCTTCAAGTGAAAGCCAAATCTAGAAACTTCAGTCTAAACTGAAAACTATGGGTCCCTGTAAGGACAGTGGCCTCCTGTGCGTCATAAAATGTACAAGCAATACAGCCCAGCCAATTCAGCATCCTGTTCAACTCAGACTAAGAGAACCCTAAATTCTCCTACTGCAAAAAGAAAAATTGAATTTTCTCCTTATCCTCGTGAAAAGCGCTACCAAAAATCAATCTTAGAATGAATTTTCAGCTTCCTATATTAACCACCAAATTGCCCCAGCTATGACAATGCTCAGGACTAGGTTTATATCATTATATTTCAATTATTAGATCTCACTAGCCTTTATTTATCACTTCTGTTTGTATTTGATGTTGACAAATATTCTGCCCAGATAATAACCTTTTAACTGGTCACATATTAAATGTTATTCCAAGGCTTCCTATACATGATACCTGTGCCTTACTATGTGTAGCTGCATTACATTAATTCTTGTATTAAGTCGGCAGCAAAACATGCCCAGCTCTCACTTTGTGACCCCATACTCTGCTTTGTCCTCAATGTCTAATGTACCCTGCTGGCATGACTCCCCTGAGGCTGGTGTACCCCTTAAAGTTTTTTCCGAGCATAGTACTTGCTGAATAACTCCTTCGGTAGTGTACTGTCCATCCATATAACTCCTTCAGTAGTGTACTGCCCATCCATATAACTCCTTCAGTAGTGTACTGCCCATCCATATGACTCTTTCAGTAGTGCACTGCCCATCCATATAACTCCTTCAGTAGTGTACTGCCCATCCATATAACTCCCTCAGTAGTGTACTGCCCATCCATATGACTCCTTCAGTAGTGTACTGCTCATCCATATGACTCTTTCAGTAGTGCACTGCCCATCCATATAACTCCTTCAGTAGTGTACTGCCCATCCATATAACTCCTTCAGTAGTGTACTGCCCATCCATATAACTCCTTCAGTAGTGCACTGCCCATCCATATGACTCTTTCAGTAGTGCACTGCCCATCCATATGACTCCTTCAGTAGTGTACTGCCCATCCATATGACTCCTTCAGTAGTGTACTGCCCATCCATATGACTCTTTCAGTAGTGCACTGCCCATCCATATAACTCCTTCAGTAGTGTACTGCCCATCCATATAACTCCTTCAGTAGTGTACTGCCCATCCATATGACTCCTTCAGTAGTGCACTGCCCATCCATATGACTCTTTCAGTAGTGCACTGCCCATTCATATAACTCCTTCAGTAGTGTACTGCCCATCCATATAACTCCTTCAGTAGTGCACTGCCCATCCATATGACTCTTTCAGTAGTGTACTGCCCATCCATATGACTCCTTCAGTAGTGTACTGCCCATCCATATAACTCCTTCAGTAGTGCACTGCCCATCCATATGACTCCATCAGTAGTGTACTGCCCATCCATATGACTCCTTCAGTAGTGTACTGCCCATCCATACCTTACATTTTAATCTGAATTTCTTTGATATTCAGTTTTTTTTTCTTATTTTTTATGGGACAAGAGTCAAGCTACCATAGACAGCTATCCTTCAATAACCCTGTCTCTTTCTAAGGTATTTCAGTTTCAAAGCCAGGACAGAATTGCACAAACTGAATTACAAATCTTTAATTCTAGCAACTTCTAGGATCTCAGGTTAATTTCAAATATTTTTCTAGAGGTATATATAGTTTATTTTTGAGAAGCTAAGACAAATTCTGGAAAATAACACCTGTGTGAGAACACAGTTTTAGACTCTCTTGCCTATCTACTTCCTCAGGTCCTACAATACATACAGCTTCCTTATTCATCACTGGCCTGCTCTATTCATCAGTCCAGACATACTAATCTGCTATTTTAGTCTGTTTGCTTGTTTATGCAGCTGTAGCTTCTTAGTTTGCTGAAAAATAGCATTTGATGGATTTTCCTTCAGGCTTCAAACTTATCCAATAACACCTGCCTGTCAGTTGTACTTTTGTAACTGAAAAACTAATTCTATCTCCATTCAAGCATTACATCAGACCTCAAATACCATTCCTTAAAAACTGTTTTCTTAGTGGCAGTTAGTTCAGCCAAGAGGGTATGTGGGCAACAAGTAATGATGGATTAAGTGTATCTCAGGCTCCCAACAATGTTTTCAATCCATGGAGCCCGAGCCCCCTAACTTGTTTTTAGGACCATAACTGTTTCAAATTATATTATTGTTTGATAAAGTAAAACTGGTTTGAGTGTTTGCTTCTAATATCAGCAGTCATCAATGTTTTCCAGTGTATACATCTTAGCTGAAGAATCAAGGCATAAGATCCCCAAAATAAATAAATAATAGAGGCAAAGGGAAAAACGAGGGACAGCTTTTAAATATTACTCTTACATACTTAAAAACATGCTAGAAAAACAGGTTTTGATTGAGCTTACATTTTCTAAAGGATATGAAGTTTGAAACTCAGACATACGCCATTATGTAGAGACTGCAATCCCCAGTGATTTATGCAGTCTACAAATGTAAAAAGTATAATTTTTTTTCCTTGTTTTTGTTTCGCATAAATGTTTTTTGTATCTATAATGACAGCATTGAATGATACAAGTTTTTCTTCTACTCATATCCATGTCCCTGTCTATGCTTAACACATCTACTGAGGTAGTGCCTTGTTTTGTTAAGGTCTACCCTCCTGAAGTCCAGAAGCACCAGTTCAGATGGCTGAACTATACTACAAATGATAGTTAAATTTGGTATTTAGTGAGTCTATGTTCCTCTCTGAATCCTCCATCTTGCAGGTCATGAAGAGTGGACATGGTTGTGGCCAGCATGCATCCGTTAACATCTGGCAAATATGTAATAGATTTACTTTCAGTTCATCTAAAACATAAATGCATAATCCATGTCTTATGACCATTACAAACAATAAGACCACCACAATTTCTAACTGACACAGTCTAAACAAATAAGGAAATGAAGTGAGATATGGCCTAGATTGGGGTATCTCAAAATATTTCTCCTACTCCAAGGTACAGTCATCTCAGAGTTTGTATATAAGTTGCAGGGATGTGGGGGAGGCACAGACTCCTTGTCAGGGGAGTACAGGCAGGTCTACCCCCCTGCAAAAATTCTGTAAAGGCGTACCATCATATTTCTGAAATCGCTACTGTCCGTTGCAATCATGGCTATCTTTTACTTCCTTCTGGACAGTGTTGAATTGTACGTCATTGTCGCTACAAGGAATTAGCAGCACATTACAAGGGTACCATAAAATACCAGAAGCCAATATGTTCAATATTCAGAGTTCTAGTATTAGGATTGTTATGTCTTAGACATTATGAATTTAGATGAACTATGAGTAAATAAAATGAAGGTAAATCAGACACATACACACACACACAATATTATATCCTGAACTGTTGATATGCAGACCACTGAAATTTGCCTTCCTGATGCTAATCTATCAACACCACAAATCACTGAATCTCTGTAACAGGTGTTACCATAGCTCGCACAAGGGAGAGCAGATTAAAACACTGTTTCAGCTGCAGGTAATGGAACAGGACTCAACAAAATTCTCCAAACCCATCATCAAGATTTGACTACTTTCAGCTTTTAAATTACATTCTCTTGCTCTTTAAACAAACTTAATAGAGGCAGGTATTTTTCTATTCTTAAAGAGACAAGTGCAATCACTCTTTTTATAATGAGCTGTTTATAATGCTGCTACAAACTTTACTTACTCAACTATTGATATATATATTTGGGTCATTTGTACCATCATGCTATGATTCTGTACACTGACATGAACACACACACATTCACGAGTTTGGGGTAGACAGATTGTGGGAACCTTATTTAATACTCACCTTAGCGCTAGAGAACCATGTGTCACTTTTGTCATAGGGCAGCTGCCTTTCTATCATGTTTTATAAAATTAGTTCCATTCAGGTCTCAATACCCCTTATTTATGGAGGTAAACAACCATCTTCTGATTTTACAGACCATAAACCTCCACTAAATGAGCAAGGTAGAAAGGTATTTGCTGTATCATGGATAACCAGTGTTACACCTCAGCTGTACCCACAATTCATCCAAAAGAACTGTAACACTCATTTCTTATCCTCAGCAACAGTTGGACTCAACAGAATTCAGGGACATGGAAATGCACGTGTATGTTTGGTTCTACCTGAGATAGTCGACACTCCAGAACACCGACAAGCGAATCGCGAGCGCCAGAAGATCGACAATGCAGAAGACCGACGCGACGGATTAAAACACCGACGCCGAGAATGCAGACATGGGAAAAGGCTGTGTAAGTATGCGGTAGTGACGGACGTTAGGGTGCGAGTAAGGTAAGTGTGGATATTGACGGTCTGTGGGGATAGGGGTGGGTTAAGTGAGTTAGGGTCAGTGCGCAGGTTAGGTAAGTGTGTGGTAGTGATAGTCTTTGGGTTAGGGGCGGGTTAAGTGAGTTAGGGTTAGGGAGTGGGTTAGGTAAGTGTGCGGTAGTGATAGTGTTTGGGTTAGGGGCGGGTTAAGTGAGTTAGGGTTAGGGAGTGGGTTAGGTAAGTGTACGGTAGTGATAGTCTTTGGGTTGGGGCGGGTTAAGTGAATTAGGGTTAGGGTGCGGGTTAGCTGAGTATGCGATAGTGACGGACCTTAGGGTTAGGGTTTGGGTTAGGGTTGTAGATAGTTGTGTATGTGAGGTTTAGTGTGGGTTTGTAGGGATTTTGGTGTGCTTGTGTTGTGTGTGTGGTTTTTGGACAGGGGATGTGTTTTGTTTGTTGATTGTTGTTATTGTGGTGTGTGCAGTGTATGTGGTTTCGTGTTTGTGTACCGTCGGTTATTTCGTTGTCGGGCATGTGGGGTTTCGTGTTTCTGCACTGTCGATTATGTGGTGTCGGTGATTGCGTTGTCGGTGTTCTGGGGTTTCGATTATGTCAGGTAGAACCGTATGTTTATATGAAACACCTCAGTAATGACATCCCTTAATGTGAGAGCACATAAAATACAGAAATATTAGAAATATGGCTTATCACAAGGAGACCTGTTTCCATGCAGAAAAACTTCCCTAAAAAGGGTGGAGAAGCAGCAATAATCCTCTTCCTCCTCCTTAATAAGGTTAGACATGGTGGGTTGGGTGTTGGCATAATGGGTAAGGTGTTTATCTGACAGGCACAAGAAACAGGGTTTGATTCTCGCCTTTGAAGGTAAATTGGCAAGAGTTAGAATGGCCTGCAATGACAGCTGGCTTAGTACTTACCTATAAGACAGTGCCTATGGGGAATGGCAATGGGTCTTAGTACTTAACTATGAACCTATAAGACAGTGCCTACTGGGAATTGCAATGGGTCTTAGTACTTACCTATGAACCTATAAGAAAGTGCCTATGGGGAATGGCAATTGGTCTTAGTACCTACCTATGAACCTATAAGAAAGTGCCTATGGGGAATGGCAAAGGGTCGTAGTATTTACCCATGAACCTATAAGACAGTGCCTATTGGGAATGGCAGTAGGTCTTAGTACTTACCTATGAACCAATAAGACAGTGCCTATGGGGAATGGCAAAGGGTCTTAGTACTTAACTATGAACCGATAAGACAGTGCCTATGGGGAATAGCAATGGGTCTTAACACTTACCTATGAACTGATAAGACAGTGCCTATGGGGAATAGCAATGGGTCTTAACACTTACCTATGAACTGATAAGACAGTGCCTATGGGGAATAGCAATGGGTCTTAACACTTACCTATGAACTGATAAGACAGTGCCTATGTGGAATGGCAATGGGTCTTAGTACTTACCTATGAACTGGTAAGACAGTGTCTATGGGGAATAGCAATGGGTCTTAACACTTACCTATGAACCGATAAGACAGTGCCTATGGGGAATAGCAATGGGTCTTAACAATTACCTATGAACTGATAAGACAGAGCCTATGTGGAATTGCAATGGGTCTTAGTACTTACCTATGAACTGGTAATACAGTGTCTATGGGGAATAGCAATGGGTCTTAACACTTACCTATGAACCGATAAGACAGTGCCTATGGGGAATGGCAATGCATCGTAGTAGTTACCTATGACCCGATAAGACAGTGCCTATTGGGAATGGCAATAGGTCTTAGTACATGTGGAATGGCAATGGGTCCCATATTAGCCATATGTATCCATAACCAAACTGTTACTTGCCATGAACATTAAGAAAGGTAAGCAAGGCAGAGGTCACATTCCTTGCACTACAGTATGATGTTTCTTACTTTATTCCTTCTTTATTTTCTTTCTTCAGTTTGCCTCACTCACCTCCTTTTCAGGCATTAACTCTCAGGTAGATTTGACTGTTTTCTTCAGCCTATTTCCCATTAACCGCAATAACCTGCTCATGAGGTCAGCTGACATACAATGCATCTTCTGACGGAGCCAAAAGTGAGGCAGTCTGCTGATATTCAACCCCTGTAGTAGTGAGCAATGGGGTAACATGGGGAGGAGACGTGGAAGGTGTCTTTAGGTCACTTTTGGTGTCTTTAGGTCACTTTTTGTCCCTTAGATAAACAGAGTTCAGGCATTTATTAATGTAGCTTAACCGTTCTTTTTCCTGCATATTAAGTGCCAGTCTATGCATTTTTCTTGCCCTCTGCCAGAAGTTACACTGCACTCTGTTGTGAAATATTGTTCATTCCTGAGTAGAATACTAAACGCAGACTGTTATATCATTCTGCAACAAACTGCATTGGTTTTGGGGTTCATTCCCAAATTTAAGTCACTTGGTAATATACCAAATGGACACTTCTCCTTTGCATTGTTGAATCCGCCTCCCTTTCGCACAGTTTCCATAGCTACTTAGCTGTCTGATTAATTATCTTCAGTATGTTTCCCCACCCAGAATAAATTGTTATATATCATTTATTTTTATGTTTACTTCTAGGGCTTGATTATGAAAATGGGAGAATTTTGATAAGAATTATGATTTAGATTATGTGGGCAGCATTTCTGCCAGCAGTAACAGTAACGTTAAACTAAGGAGGTGCACTTGCAACAATGTATCTGCTATAATTTTAATAAATGTGGTAATATTTATTTAAGTACACAGCACATTAACTGACAAAATGACGACGAAATACATAAATAGTGCCTCTGTTACTTCTGCCCTGCCTGTGAATAGTTAGAGACACAATGTTCCGTGAGAAATAGAATGATGTCATTTTAGACACAGCAGAGTTTTCCTGCTTTTAAACAATGGTGCCAGACGTGAAACCCTTAAAATACAGCACTATTTTTATCTAGCTACACTCATAAAATGATAATGGTAGAAGTAATTAGATGACTAAAGAATTAAATGATGTCATCACATAATGAATATCTAATAGCAAAAAAAAATGAAAAGGGGCCTATATTGTTAATATACTTTCTGAGTCAGGATAGCAGGTTGTTAATTAAGAAGGAATCTAAAACATCCTTTCATCGGTTTCTCTAACTGTATATGATTAGGGCTTCTGGTTGAATGTATTTTTTTAACTATATTTTATAAAATATGTTAATATCGTGCCACAGACACCCCAAGGTCAGTTTGAATGCATCAACAAACTTTCTGAACATTCATTCAGCCAGTCCCTGCCATTAAAGAAATTTATGAATGAGATGTTACAAAAAATGTTCAGGTAGAATCATAACAGAAAATCTGTTTAGATTAATCTGTTTATTAAATCCAAAGTTAATTAAAGCAGAGTGTATTTTATCATGTAAGAAGTATTTCATTAGTTCATTGAATGAGTCATTAATAAACGTATGTAATAAAAAGACCCATGACCAGTAATATATAAATACTGCATTCATAACTTTGCAAGGTTACAAACTGAAAATATGCGGGGATGTCAATGAGTCATACCTCTCAACTGTATAGATTTTCACCAAAAGCCCAGATTTTTATCTCATATTTTTGGTCTGTTTCTAATAAAATTGTGGTTTTCCAGCAAATCATTAGCAAATTATTGACAACTGAAGTCAGAAAATAATGACAGCTATTTAAGTTTCAGACTTCATACCTTTCAGAAAATTCATGCAAAACCTATTACTCTAATTTCTTTCTAAGTTTGTAAGAGCAATATTTAAAATTTGTCCCTATTTTTGTGCCTTTGTCCCCCCATTGTTTATGGCTTTGTCCATATTTTTTGATCCAAGAGATTGAGAGGTATGCTATGAGTCTGTATGTGTCTGTGTGTATTTGTGTGTGAGTTTTTGTAGGTGCATATCTATAAGTGTGTGTGATTGTGCATACATGCACAAGTTTGTGAAGGTGTGTGTCTATAAGTCTGTACGTGCTGGTATGTGCATGTACGTATAAAAGTTTGTGTAGGTGTGTATGTGAGTATGTGTACCTTTAGAAACTGAATTTCTTATTTATTGACTTTCTTTTTAATTTAATAAATACCACTGGGTATCTACATTACAATGTTATACACATTTACAAACTAGATTCAAATGCATTTCTTTTTTTTTTTTTTTTTGCTTTGTATAGTTCTTACCAAGAAAACAGACAGAATATTTTAATACAGAGAACAAAGGCTATGAGCTGCTAACAGACTTTATCCTGTAGACCTGGGCTTGAGTCTTGTAGTTTCTATTATCTGCAATCAAGCCATTCAATCCAACAGCTATTCAGGATCCTCCATGAAGCAGACACTTGTACCAAGTAAAATTACTCGGTTAAATCAATAATAATAATAATAATAATAACAATAGTATACAGGATTATGATGGGGTCTCCAGTCCTAGCAGTTGGTCATGAGTTCCATACATAGATGTCAAGAAATTCTCCTCAAAAGCAAAGCAAGTAATGAATTTCTCAGCATCCAGGTCAAGAACATATAATAAAAAGAAGTTATGTTCTTACCATAACGTTCCATGTTAGTTGTCTTCTTCTCGCCTTCTTCTTGCTGGATGGGTTCGGAGCCGACCTCGGCTCCGACTCGGCCACTCTAAAAGCTCGAGAGTTGGTTCCACCGGCTCGAGGCTCCCCTTATATCCCATAATGCTAGGCGTGAGTTACCTCAGATCTCGTTTGTAAGCTAGGCCCAGCCTATAATAGTAATAGAATAATTAGTAACAAAATCCACCTCTATAAATAAGGGAGAAGAGAAGGGTGACCTACATCCTGATCCAGGAAATATGCACAGCAGAGCATATACCTAAAGTACAGAGGTGGTAGAAAGAGAGGTCACAATCACAACTCCTCTAGGTCTGTCCAGGCCAGGGGGCAGGAGGGTGGGACGCAAGAAGAAGGCGAGAAGAAGACAACTAACATGGAACGTTATGGTAAGAACATAACTTCTTTATGTTAAGTTGTCTATCTCGCCTTCATTCTTGCTGGATGGGACCGCGGCCCTAGCACCTTGTCCCGGGTGGCCTAACGGAACAGACTCCTGAGAACAGTGGAACCAAAGTTAGCTCTATGCCTAGAAGCTAAATCCAACTTATAATGAGAAATGAAAGTGTGAGGAGTAGCCCAAGTAGCCGCTGCACAAATGGTGTCAATAGGCAGTCTGTCTTGGAAGGCTAAAGAAGTAGCCAAAGCTCTGGTGGAATGGGCCTTAGGTTTATTAGGCAGCTTTTGGTGTCTAATTTCATATACAAGGGAAATCAAAGATGTTAGCCATCTGGATAATGATACCTTTGAAACTGAAAGTCCCTTTCTGCCTTCCGCATAGGAGACAAACAGCTGGTCAGATTTTCTGAATTGTTTTGTTCTATCCAAATAGTACCTCAATTGACGATGAACATCCAGGTAGTGTAATTTTTGTTCAGATCTATTGGAATATTCTGGAAAAAGACAGGAGATCAATGCTTTGATTTAGATTTGACGTCGAGACTACCTTAGGCAAAAAGGACGGGTTCGTTCGTAGGATACCCTGTCCTTATGAAACAATAGATAAGGAGGTCGACAGCTGAGTGCTTGAAGTTCTGAAACTCTTCTAGCTGAAGTAATAGCTACCAGAAAGAGAGTCTTCCATGATAGCAATTTTAAAGAACAGGAGACTGCAGGTTCGAAAGGGGAAGAATCAAAGAAGCAAGAACTAAATTTAGGTCCCAAGGAGAAGGAGGATTTCTTATAGGAGGTCTGAGAAGAAAAACTCCTTTCAAAAATGCTTTGCAAAGCTTGTGGGACATTAAGGCAGATTCAGAAATACCCACATGAAAGTTAGAAATAGCTGCCAATTGAACTTTAAGAGTAGAGGAGATGAACCTGCATGGAAGAGTTCAGCTAGAAAATCAAGGACTATTTGGATGGAAGCAGTGAAAGGATCTATGTCCCTTCCTTGAGCCCAATATGTGAAGCGTTTCCACTTACTCAAATAAATCTTCCGAGTGGAAGATTTATGGGAAGCTATCAAAATATCTCGAACGGAGTGAGATAATTGAGGAAGCCTGGCTAAGGTTGGAACTGGAGGAACCAAGCAGTGAGGTTCAGAGAGGGAGGGAGCGATGAAACTGACCCGACTGATGGATCAAAAGATCTGGAACTAGGTCCAGATGCCACGGTCGCTCAATAGAAATTGATGTAGAAAGGGGAACCACACCTGTCGAGGCCAGTAAGGAGCAATGAGGATCAATGAGGCCTTCTGAGCGATAGCTTTCTGTATCACTTGAGAGATTAGTGGGAAGGAGGAAATGCATACAGAAGTCCCGGGGCCAAACTTGGACTAGAGCGTCTCTGCTGGGTTGGCCTGGTAAAGGGAATAGGGTGAAATATTCTCTGCACTTGCTGTTTTGGGGAGTAGCAAAAGATCGCAGCAAGGCTGACCCCACTTGAGGAAAATTTCTCTCACAACAGAGTCTTTCAGAGACCACTCGTGAGGCATGAGGATAGCTCTGCTCAACTTGTCCGCAATTTGATTGGACTTCCGGGATGTGCGTTGCTATCAGAAACCGCTGGGAAGAAAACGCCCCTTTTCACAACCTGAGTGCTTCTCGACACGGGGTATGACCTGGTTCCGCCTTGTTTGTTGATGTACCACACTACAGACATATTGTCTGTCTGGATTGCAATCGTTCCCAAGGGAAGAGAGTCTTGAAGGGCTTGCAACGCTAAAAGCACTGCTCTCATCTCCAGAACATTTATGTGCAAGTGGCATTCGTTTGGTTGCCATGTGCCCTGGACCGTCCTGCCCTGATAATGCCCCCCCCACCCGATCAGGGAGGCATCCGTTGTCAGAGTAGCAACCGGAGGGGGTGGAACAAAGGGTCTTCCCAACAAGAGCTGAGGGGAAGACATCCACCACATGAGATGATTTCTGCACGTCTGCGTGATCATAATGGTATGGGACATTGGGAGTTGCTGGTATGACCATTGTGTAAAGAGCATCCATTGAAGGATCCGCATGTGGAATCTGGCTAATGGAAGCAGAGGTATGACCGCCGCCATAATTCCCAACACTTTCAGAACTAACCTGGCTTTGATTCTGTTGTTGTTGAAAAGGAGTGAGACCAGTTTGTGAATGTCTGTTATTCTCTGATGTGTTAGTCTCGCAGACATGTCTACTGTGTCTAGATTTGCGCCTATGAAAGTAATAGCACGACAAGGCGACAAAACAGACTTTTCGCAATTTATTGAAATGCCTAACTTTTGACAAAAGCGAAAAGTGTAATCCCTGGCCATCAGAAGGAGATGCTTGGTGGGAGCTGTGAGGAGCCAGTCGTCCAAATATGGAAACACCTGGAATCCTTGTCGTCTCAGGTGAGAAGCTACCACTGCCATGCATTTGGTAAACACCCGGGGGGCAGTGGTGAGACCAAAGGGCAGGGCCCTGAACTGAAAATGACTGGTTCCCAGCCTGAAGCGGAGGAATCTTCTGGAGCGTCTGTTCATTTTTATGTGATAGTACGCATCCTGAAGGTCTATAGAGCACATCCAGTTGCCTTTTCCCAATAGGGGAAGGATGGATTGTAGCGTGACCATCCGAAATCTTGTTTTCTTGACTGATCTGTTCAAGATACTGAGATCCAAAATTGGTCTCCAGTCCCCTGTTTTCTTTGGAACTAAAAAGAACCTTGAGTAGATTCTGGATCCTTTCTGGTCTGCTGGAACTGGCTGAATTGCTCTTTTTGCAAGCAGTTTTGAAATTTCCAAAACCGCTAGATCCCTTTGAGCGGGTGGAACATCTGGAAGGGATTTTTTTGATTGGATTGGAATTCGAAGAAAGGGGATAGAATAGCCTTCGAAATGACGGACTGTACCCATTTGTCTTGAGTCAGGGATAGCCAGGCTTCTGGGTACAGTGACAATCTTCCCCCGACTGCCTCCGAAGGTGGGCAGTCGAGCAACACCTCAGGGATGCTGAAAGGGCTTATCAGAGAAGGCTTCCCGATTGCCCTGGTTCTGCGGAGCCCCCCTGCCTCGATGGCGACGTCTACCATTGTTATTCCCGCCTCTGCCTCTGGCGGGGAAACGACTTTGTGCGTCAGGCGAAGTCCCTTGAGATTGTTTATGGAACCACATTTTCCCACTTTTCTGGCCTTTGGGGTAAGGCCTAGAAGGAGTAGAAAAACGGACTCCGACGGCAGAAAGAGTCTTGCCATCAGTCTCGCACCTAGTCAAGGTTTCTTTCACTTGAGGACCAAAGAGGGATGATCCATCAAACGGGGAGTTAGTGAAAGACGTCTTGAAGGGGTCCGCAAAATTGCATAGCCGCATCCAGGCATGCCTACGTAAGGCCACACCTGTCCCTGCGGCCCTACTCGCTCCATCAGCCGCATAAGAAAGGGGGCGCATGGAGGAGTTGGCTATGGAGTTAAGGGTAGCCAGCTGCGTGTTCATCTTATCTTGAAAACCCGCAGCTGTAGGGTCCTTCAACATGTCACTCGCTTCTTTAATCAAGTCCCTTTGAAGACGAGTGAAATGGCACAGGTAGTTCAGCGAACGCATAGTAAATGTCGCTGACGAGAACATCTGCTTCCCGTACCTGACCATGGACCTAGATTCCTTGTTAGGTGGATGGACAGGTACTGAAGGATCAGCTAGTTCCTTCTTAGTGGCAGCAGCTACCACCATAGCATCCACAGAAACTCCTTTTGTCAAGAACTGTTTGTCTGCTGGTGCCATTATGAATTTTGAGGGTCTCCTGGGAGTGGGGTCCACTGAATCAGGAGCCGTCCATGCCTTTTTAGCTACCACCTGCATGAGGGGGTCAAAGGGGGGAGAAACCCAGGAGGTGGAAGGACAAGAGCCGAACGCCTCAAGGTACACAGATTCATCCTCCGAAGGGCTGAGGGCTGGCCAATTTCCCCTCTGTTTGAGGATTTCGAGAATGTCTGCAAAGGAGACATCTTCAGAAGGGGAACGGGGGGAACCCTCGGAATCATCTAAATCTGTGTCAGATGTGATGGACTCAGGTGAGTCAATGTGTTTCCTCTTACACTTCCTCTTCCGAGAGGGCTCTTCTGCCAAATCAGGAGAGGCCTCGAAGAGGATGAAATCCCACAGGGGTTCCTGAGGAGCTGGCTCTCTGCGGTCCGGGATGAGGGAGTGAGTCGACTTGACCTGAGGCACCGTAGAGGGAGGGGCGGACGGAGCCGACTGTGGAGTAGAGCCAGGCTCTAACACACTCCGCATGACCTCGAACGCACCCCTGTCAGGCAAAGCCAGAGGTCCCCGCTCCGAGAAGCTGAGAACCTCCCTCGGCACCGACAGTGATGGCTCCGAGGCCGATGTCGGAGCCGAACTCACCAGCGCCGAAGCTCCGAGAGGAAGAGCGGGGTCGGACAAGGGTCCGATGCCACTCACCCCCTCGGAGCCGACGAGGGAAGTCCGGCGCAGAGAATCCTCGAAAGAAGAAATCGGAGCCGACGACGGAGCCGAAGACACCTGTATCGGCTCCGACGCTGCCACAGTCTCGGTTCAACGCCCGGCCCGAGCTCAACGGAGTCGGAGGAGGAATATATTGATGGACAGGGGCAGGCATCGACTGATGAGTCGGGCTCTGAAGCATTTGGGCCAGTGCCTCGGACTTAAGAAGTCGACTCACTACCCTCTGTAGGTCATGATCTGACAGCCTCGATGACCTAGAGGAGTGAGATTTATGGCTCCGTTCAGACAGCAGAGGAGATGCTGGAGCCGAATGAACGGAGCCAAGGGATGGTGACCTGGATCTCTTCCTAGATGTCGGCTCCGAAGGTCTGGTCGGAGCCGACAAGGATTTTTACTACCTCGGCTCCAGCCGGAGCCGAGGGAACCACAGAAGTGTAGACTCATCGGCTCCAGCCGGAGCCGATGCAGACATAGGTTTTGTAGCTTTAGGTCTCGGCTCAGTAGCTGGAGCCGAGGACCTAGAAGCCTTAGAGGGCTTCCCAGAGACAGAAAGGGAATCCTCAGGCTTAAGAAGACCCCGTAGGATCAACTTATTTTTTCTTTCCTGCAGGACCCTGGGGCTGAAGCCGTGGCATACAGCACAGGAGTCCTGCAGGTGCAAAGGCCCCAGGCAGTAGACACAAGAAGTGTGACCGTCTGTCAGAGACATTTTCTGACAGCACGCATCACACTTCTTGAAGCCTGAGACCTTTGTGTCTTTAGACATCCTAGACAAAAAAGTGTAATCACACACACTCAAACAGACACACTGATTACACTAATTTTACTTCTAAAACTCAAAAATAAACAATTAACTAAAGTTTAATTAAGAGTAACACACACACACACCACTAGGGGATGGGGAAAGGCCAGAAGGCCCGAAAGAGAACTTTAAAAGTTCTTGTGGGAAAAAAATGGGATTTTTCGGAAAACAGGGGTAGAAATCCACTACACTAAGGGAAATAGATTTAAACTTAAAAATATAGGGTTTTAAGTATGCTAATTTCACAAAAAATACACTTACCAACAAGCCGGTAGAAAAACCAACACCTCGATGCTGTAGCGGCAAACGAGATCTGAGGTAACTCACGCCTAGCATTATGGGATATAAGGGGAGCCTCGAGCCGGTGGAACCAACTCTCGAGCTTTTAGAGTGGCCGAGTCGGAGCCGAGGTCGGCTCCGAACCCATCCAGCAAGAATGAAGGCGAGATAGACAACTTAACATGTAGGGTTATGATTGGAAAGACCTGATCATACTTTTTTTTTAGTGCATGGAATTTAAACTGCTTAACTGTACTACAAATAATAAGGAAAAATATAAGAGGGCTGCATGTTTTACAGCAAGCGTAAAATGCACACCAAACAACTCCCACGGAAGAGTGGTGGTACTGCTGCTGCACACTAAATGACTTCCACGGGACAGTGGTGGTACTGCTGCACACACCAAACAACTTATGTGGAACACTTGTAGGAAGCGAAATAAGCTTTAAAACAGGCAGATCAAAATAACTCTCAGCTGGATGGTATCACACTCTCTACTCTGGACCACAAAACCAGCATTAACTAAACGCTTTTGCCTAAAAATCATGGACTTCATCAGTTAATGATCAACAACTAGATAACAGTTTAAATAAAATGAATACATGAAAACCGATCAAAATCACCTCCACATAAACAAACAAATAAATAAATAATCAAGCCAATTCAATGTATTTTTAAAGATGCACACACCCTAAAATAACCATGCACTAACAAATTCATTACTGCAATTCCTCAGTAATATGTATTAAAAGATATGGAAAACTGGTATAAAATCATGGAATAATGAAGTACATTGTATCACCCACAGTATACAAAATATCATTAACTTACAAAACATTTGCTCTTACCTTCAAAGCACTCATAATAGAAACACTGTCATTCAGGTCAGGAGGGGCAATAGTGTTCAATCTCAACTGCCAACTCAGTTCTTTATACTCCAGTAATGTACCCAAATCTACCATTTATGTCCATACTGACCACCTTAACAGTAACGAAAGAAACAAACTTCTTGAAAGCACAACAATGTCCCAAGTGTCTACTTAAAGCATTAGTGGGTTTGTTCTTCTTTATATCTTAAATATGTTCTCTAATCCTCTCCTTCAACTTTCTATTAGTTTTGGCCACATGAAATACATCACATGCTGTACAACAAGCAAGATATAGAAACCCACTGCTGTCACAACCACACCTCACGGGGCAGACAAGGGTCTGACCATAACCCTTCACTACTGCATAGGATCCTTTGTGTATAAATCTGCACTGCTTACAATGTCCACAAGCAAGCATATGACTGTTGCCTAAATGAACACATTGCATGTGTTGGTTACCTTCCAAAAGAGTCTTCCAATTCCTCCCCCTACTAAACACAATAGTAGGTTGGTCTCCCAAATTCCTTCTCATGTCACCACTAAACACCAAGCCCCAATTCCTTTTGATCGAGTGTACACACCTGTTCACATCACTGCTAAAAGAAATGACATAGGTCCCACTAGTGTAGGTTTGAAGACAACTACCTTGGGCTAACCAGCCGTTCTTAGGAACTCCAGATCTAACTGGTTGAACTAAGTTCCCAACATTGTGACTACTACTCAAGATAGGGACAAACTTAACAGGCTGCTGCTTCAAAATCTCATTCCTGATGTCATCTATTAAGCCTCTAGGATATTTCTATGAAAAAACAAGGAACACAACAAACGTAATTCCTCTGTAAAAACATTGTCATTGGTAGTCAGCCTCGACAGATGTACCATCTGCCTTTTAACTATAGCCGTCTTTTGATGGAGGGGATGGCAACTGGTGAAATATAAATAAGAGTTTGAAAAAGTCTCTTTCCAAAAAATAGTTGAATTAAAGCTTTTGTTGACCAAATCCTTAACTAGTGTAACATCCAAAAAATGAATACTGTAACAGTCAACCTTATTGGTGAATCTTTTGATTCCTCCAATTTAACCAGAAAATTATTCCACTGGTTAACAGTTCCCTTCCATAAAATTAAAATATCATCAAGAAATCTACAGTAAGCATAAATATGGGCAGAAAAGTCTGAGGCAAAACATGTAACTCTTTCCAAATCGCTAACAATTGCTAATTGGCAAAAAAATTGGGGAACATGCTGCCCCCATCGCTACACCGGAAATCTGGTGAAAGTATTCTCCCTCGAAGAATATATAATTATTTTCCAAAACCAGCTCTTAGAGGGTCTTAATAACCAGAATTTCATTGTCAGAAATGGAAGCCTAGCCAATTAAAAATCTCCTAAACCAATTCAACACAATGGAATGGGGTGCATCCTCATTAAATACCAGTGAAATTAAATTGTCAAGCAGGTCCCAGGAATCCCTTAAAATCTGCTGGCAGGTCGCTAATAGCCTCCTACACTCGGCATCAACAAATTTGGCTAGGGGTTCAGTTTTTGATCGTCTTGCCACCACAATGGGTCTCAAAGGGGATCAATCTGGCATTCATGGGTTTTGGGGATGCCAAATATGGATGGACTTACAAGCCTAGAAATCTTCATAAAACACCTTCCCTCTCCATCCAAAATACCCTGAAAGACCAATTCATCCAAATAAAAATCAATTTTGTTGTAGGCAATAGCAATCCCTTTCCTTGAAACTGTCCTATAGGTATACTCATCAGAAAGAAGCTGAAATATTTTGCCTGAGTAGTACATAGTATCCATTACCACAACCCCTCCCCCCTTGTCAGGTTTCACAATCCACAGGATTTTTGTTCTCAACCAAATTGTTCAAAATGTGTATTTCACTGTGAGTTAAATTACTTGATGTATGTCCTCTCAATTTAGAAATGTGCAGAATTGGCCTTCACATAATCTCTCGAACATTGCTCCAAGGGGTCATAGGTGGAATGAAGACACTTCTCTTGACTAACTTCATGGAAGGGGAAGTTAGACTGGAGGTCTGTCAGCAAAAACACTCTGAAACTTAAACCTCTAGTGAATAGTTTCAATTGGACTAATGCTTTAACAATGTCCAATTTAAAACTAGGAACAAAGTTGAACCCCCCCCCCTTTTTTTTAAAATGTTCAAAACATCCAAAGACATATCACAGGTAGATAAATTAATCAATGTATTATTTTCTTTATTATTATTTAACATTTGTTGACTGGGAAAGTGTGACTAGGACAGAGCCTATTTTTAGCAGAGGCCTTGGGGGAAATGATTCAGACCCATGTCTTTGGAATGTGGGAGGAACCCGTAGTAGCCAGAGGAAACCCATGTGAATGCAGGGAGGACATGCAGAGTCTGCACAGAAGGCACCTCAGCCAAGAATCGAACCAGAGAAACTATTGCTGTGAGGCAACAATGTTAAACAGTGCACCGTCCCACCTTAAAGGAATTAACAGTAAATTTATAAAATTCTACCTGCAACCACAGGGTACAATCAGTCAATGCATGTTGTTCTTCCCCCTGCCACATTGTTGGTAGTTTCTGCTCTTGGTTTACGTTTTAAAAAAAACTTCATTCTGCCGAAAAAATAAATAAAAAAAAGGCTGGATGAAGTGCTTAATGCTTCAATTTATTTTCAGTTCCCAGTGTTGTTCTGTAGTGACTGCTGACCACTGTTAATGTACTAGCATGAGTTAGCTCTCATCTGTGGTGAGGGGTACTTAACAGAAGCTTAACATCAAAAAGGTACTTAACAAACCTATCTTTTCTCCAATTTATATAGTGTAATCAAGGCAGCCCATGCATAATAATAGTAGTTCAGCATTTTGCTCAGTTTTGTATTAGTAGCTGGCATATTGAAAGTAAACAGCACTACTAATGTCTCACTTGGTTCAAGGCACTTTGGCATCTAGTAACAGCTGAGAGGCTGTTCAGACTAAAACAAAATGTTTGCCCACAGGAATAGAAAGTAAAACACAAATGACACTATCCTGCAGGATTACGTGTTTGATTTGCCCAATTATGTGGCCTCTAGCATTACATTTTACAATGTTTTTCCATCCCTAAAAAAAAAAAAAAAACTCTCTGAGAAGCAGCATAAAAAGCTGTAAGCAGGTATGATGCAGTTTGAATAATCCATGTTTTGATGGAAGGTGATACCAATTTTTTCCTAGAAACATTGCAATTTTGGTTATCAAAAACTTTGCACAACTGAAACAAAAGGGTGTGGGGCACTTTGCTGTATGATAAAGGGTACAACTGTTGTAAGCATCTCTGAAATATGGCTGTTGCCATATGTCATATTTGCCTGATATTGGTAAGGAGTTCTGAGGTTATTGCTCTTAACTTGGCTCTAGTTTGCTTTTAGGTGAAACAGCACAACTGTATTACAATAACAAATGATAGGGCATGCCTCTCACATGGGGATGTGATAAAAAGAAGTTATGTACCTACCATAACGTTCCATGTTAGTTGTCTTCTTCTCACCTTCTTTCTTGCTGGATGGGTTCGGAGCCGATCCTTGGCTCCGACTTAGCCATCTTCAAAAGCTCGAGACCTGCTTACTGGCTCGAGGCCCCCCTATATCCCATGATGCCTGGCGCTAGATACCCAGATCTCGTTTGGTAAGTCTAACTGCAGACATAGTAATAAAGGAATCCATCCTAGAATGCATAAATCCTATTGGAGAGACTACTAGTCAGAAAGGAATAGCCAGAGAAGACTCAGACAGTGAAAAATCAAGAAGAACTCTTCTCGATCCACTAGGATAGGGGGATGGAGGGTGGGACGCAAGAAAGAAGGCGGGAAGAAGACAACTAACATGGAACGTTATGGTAGGTACATAACTTCTTTATGTTAAGATGTCTATCTCACCTTCATTCTTGCTGATTGGGACAGCATCTCTAGCACCTAAAGTCCTGGGTAGCTCATCAGAACAGACTCTTCAGAACAGTGGATCCAAAATCAGCTCTGCTCCTGGAAACCACATCCAACTTGTAATGCGAAATGAAAGTATGTGGGTTGGCCCATGTAGCCGCAGCACAAATAGATTCCATGGGCAACCTAGCCTGAAAGGCCACCGAAGTGGATAAAGCTCTGGTGGAGTGACCTTTTGGTTTAACTGGCAATTCTTTATTCCTCAGTTGATATATAAATGTGATGATAGAAGTCAACCACCTGGATAAGGTTACTTTGGAGACTGGAAGACCTTGTTTACTGACTGCATAAGACAGGAAAGGTTGGTCCGATTTTCTAATGTCCTTAGTTCTATGCAAATAAAAGCGTAGTTGCCTGTGAACATCTAACTGATGCAACTTATATTCCGCCCTGTTGGAGTGGTTAGGAAAAAACACAGGAAGGTCTATGGACTGATTCAAGTTACTCTCTGAAGAGACCTTAGGAAGGAAGGATTAGTTCTGAGATCAACCCTGTCATTGTGGAACACGAGGTACGGAGGACGGATAGAAAGAGCCTGAAGTTCCGAAACTCTTCTGGCTGAAGTAATAGCTACCAGAAAAAGGATTTTCCAAGATAAGAACTTCAAGGAACAAGAAGCTGCAGGTTCGAAAGGGGGCAAAATTAGAGAAGCTAAAATCAAATTCAGATCCCACGGAGGTGGAGGATCTCTCACTGGGGGCCTGAGCAGAGTGGTTCCTTTGAGAAAAGGCTTTACATAGCTTATGAGACATGATATTGTTTTCTGACAGGCCAATGTGAAAATATGAAATTGCAGCTAACTGAACTCTAATTGTAGCGGAAGCGGACCCAACATAGAAGAGTTCCGCAAGAAATTCCAAAATATGGTGTACAGGGGCTGAAAAGGGGTCTATGCTTTTAGCCTCTGCCCAGAAATAAAAACATTTCCACTTACTAGCGTAAGTTTTTCTAGTCGTAGACTTGTGTGATGACAAAATGATGTCGCGCACAGAGGGGGAGATATCTGGAAGCCTGGCTAAAGTTGGAAGTGGAGCAACCAAGCAGTGAGCTGGAGAGATCATAGGGATTGGTGCAGCCCGCCCGATTGATGAATCAGAAGGTCTGGATCTAGGTCCAGAGTCCAAGGCTGCTCGAGAAGATGGCAATGCAGGAACGGGAACCATATTTGTCGAGGCCAGTAAGGAGCAATGAGGATCATTTTGCAGCCCAGTACGGTAGCTTTCTGTATTAGCTTCGGGATTAGGGGAAAAGGAGGGAATGCATAAAGAAGTCCCTGAGGCCAATCGTGGACTACAGCATCTCTGGGGGAATGCCTGGGAAGTGGAAGAAGAGAGAAGAAATTGCTGCACTTGCTGTTGAAGGGAGTTGCAAAAAGGTCACAGCAAGGTTGGCCCCATTTGCGGAAGATTTGGTCCGCAACTACCTGATTCAGAGACCACTCGTGAGGCATGAGAATTGCTCTGCTCTACCTGTCTGCTATGATGTTGGACCTCCCAGGGATGTGTGTTGCAATCAGAAACCGTTGGGAAGAGATCGCCCACTGCCAGAGTCTGAGTGCTTCTCGATATAGGGGGTAGGACTTGGTTCCGCCCTGCTTGTTGATGTACCACACTACTGACATATTGTCCGTTTGAATTGCAATGGTCCCGGTAGGAAGAGAGTCCTGAAGAGCCTGCAATGCTAAGAGCATGGCCCTCATCTCCAAGACATTTATATGCAGATGGTACTCGTGAGGTAGCCAGGTGCCTTGGACTGTTCTGGCCTGATAATGCCCCCCCCACCCGATCAGGGAGCCGTCCGTGGTCACCGTAGCAACTGGAGGGGGGAGTACAAATGGTCTGCCGTGGGACACTGATGTGGAGACCATCCACCACGCAAGGTGACTCTTGCATGCTTGTGTGATCATAATCATGTAAGACATGGGAAGCTGCTGGAAGGACCATTGGATGAAAAGAAGCCACTGGAGAATCCTCATGTGAAAACGAGCTAGAGGGACAAGTATGATTGCTGCTGCCATGAGACCCAGAGTTTGGAGGACAAACTTGGCTTGAATTCTTTTGCATGCTAATAAAATATTCACATGTTGGCAAATCACTAATACCCTGTCTGGTGGGAGGCTCATTGACATGTCTTTGGTATTTAAATTTGCGTCTATAAAGGTGATAGATTGAGAGGGAGACAATGCAGACTTTTCTAAATTTATTGTGATACCTAGCCTGGAGCAAGTGTCGATAGTGCAGTCTCTGGCTCGCAGAAGGTGATGCCTGGTGATAGCAGTGAGGAGCCAGTCGTCTAGATATGGAAACACCTGGAATCCTTGCCGTCTCAGGTGAGCGGTAACTACTGCCATACATTTGGTGAACACCCTGGGGACTGTGGTGAGACCAAAGGGCAAAGCTCTGAACTGATAATGGCTGGCTCCCAGTCAGAAGCGAAGGAATCTTCTGGAGCATCTGTCCATTTTGATGTGGTAGTACACATCCTGAAGATCTATAGAACAAATCCAATTGTCTTGACCCAGAAAGGATAAAATGGACTGTAGCGTGACCATCCGGAACTTCGTTCTTTGTACAGACCTGTTCAGTTTGCTGAGATCCAGAATGGGTCTCCAGTCCCCTGTCTTTTTTGGCACCAAAAAGAACCTTGAGTAAATTCCTGATCCTTGTTGGTCTGCTGGGACTTGCTGGATGGCCCTTTTTCTTAGCAGTTTAGAGACTTCTTGAACTGCTTGGTCCCTTAGATTGGGTGGAACGTCTGGAAGGGACTTGTATGACCTTAAGGGGGTGTGAACAAAGGGAATTCGGTAGCCTCCGGATATAACAGACTGTATCCATTTGTCTTGCCAGGCTCTTGGGTACAGCGATAATCTTCCCCCGACTGCCTCCAGAGGTGGGCAGCCGGGCAACCCTTCAGGGATGCTGGAAGGGCTTCTCAGAGAAGGATTCTCTGCTGCCCTGATTTTGCGGACCCCCTCTGCCACGAGGGCGGCGTCTATTACTGTTCCCTCCTCTGCCCCTGGATGGGACCTCACCACGTGTGTCCGGCAAGGCTCCCTGGGATTTCCGGAAAGTACAGTTTTGTACCTACCATAAATGTAGATGTTCGAAGATCCACATTGCTGCAGTCCTTACACTTGGGTAGTCCGCTGTCCTCGGTCGGCCCGAATATCAAAGTATTAGGCTGACGTCGGTCAAGGCGCTTAAAACTGACATCAGGACGTCAGGGTACAAATGCGCATGACCGACGTCATATCCTCAGTCTTTTCTTGCCCCAGATGTCAGAAGACCCTAAACAGAAAGGTCAAAAACCAAAAGACAGCAAAAACAACCAACCACCCTTGTACTAACCATATGTACAATATATACAATATTCACAATATGTACAACCCAAACCACACAACCGCCTCTAACTACAGAGGGAAGGAGGGAGGGTTTGACTGCAGCAATGTGGATCTTCAACATCTACATTTATGGTAGGTACAAAACTGTACTATGTTCTTCATCTCACATTGCTGCAGTCCTTACACTTGGGTAGAATCCCAAAGCAGAGATAAGGGAGGATGGCAAAACTATAAAGCAGTAGGAGCTGCCAAAATGCCCTGTAAAATTGCAGTGGCAAAACCAGCCCTCGATTTAGAGTAAAGTGGAAGGTGATAATGCTTAGAGAAAGTATGCACTGAACTCCAAGTAGCTGCCTCCAAAATATCTTTAGTTGCCACCCCTTAAAAAGCTGTAGAAGTGGCAGTAGCCCTAGTGGAATGAGGCCTAATCCCAGCTGGAATCTCCTTGCCATGATGGGAATAACAGAAAGCAATACAAAACCCAATCCACTTAGAAATAGTTTGTTTTGACACAGGCTTGCCCTGAGAACCCAAAGCAAAAGAAACAAATAACTGCTGAGACTGCCTGAACCCTTTAGTTCTGCTCAAATAATATCGCAACTGCCTGTGTATATCCAAAGTGTGCAAAATCTTTTCCCTTTATTTTGGGGTTTGCATAAAAAGTAGGCAAATGAATAGTTTGGTTTAAAGCCACACTAGAAACCACTTTAGGCATAAAGGAAGGATTAGTATGCAAAGATACCCTATCCTTATGGAAAATTAAGAAAGGCTCAACTGACATAAGGGCCTGTAATTCAGAAACCCTTCTCGCAGAGGTAATGGCCAACAAAAAAGCAGTCTTCCATGATAAATATTTCAACTCAGCAGTAGCTGCAGGCTCAAAAGGTTGTAGAGTGAGTTTCTCCAACACAAAATTGAGATCCCAAGCAGGAGTAGGAGCTCTCCGTGGGGGTCTTATATTCTTTGCCCCTCTAAGGAATTGCTTAAACAAAGGATGAGAAAACAATGGTGGGTCACAGTCATAGTGAGCAGAAATTGCTGCAGCATGAACCTTAATAGAAGAGAAGGACAAACCTTTGTCCAGTAACTCAGTAAGATATTGAAGAGCCACACTTAAATTAGGCTTAGAAACATCAAATTCCTTTGCTGTACTCCAAAATAAAAATCTCTTCCATTTATCTGCACACTTTCCTTGCACTAGGCCTTCTGGCCTCCAAAATAACATTCAAAACTTGCTGTGGAAGCTGAGACCCTCCAGGGTTTAAAATAGAATATGCCAGGCTGTCAGGTGAAGAGAGTGAAGTTTGACATTGAGTAAATGACTGTTCTCCTGAGACAGCAGGTGTGGAATCAAGGCAAAGGCCATGGAGGCTCCTGCACCAGACTTCTCAGTAATGGGTACCAGTGCTGTCGAGGCCAATCTGGAGCTATTAAAATCATCTTTGGCTTGTCCTGCCTGACCTTCAGGAGTACCTTTGGGAGGAGAGGCAGAGGAGGAAAGGCATACACATGAAGATTGTTCCAATTGAATGAAAGAGCATCCACTTTCCAAGCTGTGGGATGAAACCTTTTTGTGCAAAACTTTGGCAACTGGTAGTTTAGTGGAGAAGCGAACAGATCTATGTCTGGAGTTCCCCATAACACTGTCAATTTCTGAAATACATGAGGATCCAATTTCCACTCGTGGGGATCCATAATTTGCCTGCTCAACACATCTGCTAAGGAGTTCTGTGCTCCCGGCAGAAACCTTGCCTGAAGATTTAGCTGTAAACTGAGAGCAGTCTCCCACAAAATCACTGCTTGTCTGCATAGAGGATAAGAATGTGTTCCCCCTTGCTTGTTGATGTACCACATGACAGTTGTGTTGACTGTTAGAATCAACACCTGCCCTGGAAGAAGTAAATCCTTGAAAGCTATTAATGCAAATTGGACTGCTAACATCTCCTTCAAGTTGATATGTAGATGTTGAAGTCTGGCAGGCCACGTGTCTTGTAACCACTTTCCATTTAGATGAGCTCCCCAAGCTTTGTCTGAGGCATCTGTCGTTAGAATCTGACTCGCCTCTGGCCGGGTCACAGAGAGTCCCTTGTTTAGGTGACATTCCTGAGCCCACTACAAAAATTCCTTTTGAATGCAAGGTATTATTTGAATGACAGTGTCCATATCTTGGCAGTGCTGTGTCCATACATTTTTGAGATACCATTGTAGCTTCCTCATATGCAGTTTGGCATTGGGAAGCACCAGAATACAAGATGCCATGAACCCCAAGGCTTGAAGGACTGTCCTTGCAGTCAGCCTGGACTGATGAGACAATTGATGGAAGTAAAGAGAAAGTTTCTTTTGTTTGTCCGGGGTCAAAAAGGCCATCTGGGATGCTGTATTCAGTCTCACACCCAGAAAGCACATGTCCTGAGAGGGTACTAGACTGGACTTTATTTCGTTCACAGAATACCCCAGGCATCTTAGCACTGCTATCACATATTGCAAATGATGAAGAAGTTCGTCCTTTCCTTGGGCCAGAATCAGGCAATCGTCCAAATAAGGATAGATCTGTATTCCTCTTAGCCTGAAGAAAGCTATCACTGGAGCCAGAACCTTCGTGAACACTCTGGGCAGTAGATAAGCCAAAGGGCAATGCAGAGAACTGATAATGAGAAGTCCCAGCTCGAAAACGCAGATACTTCCTGCAACTTAGCCTGATAGGAACATGAAGGTAAGCCTCCTTGAGATCCAGAGTCACCATCCAGTGATCTTTGCCCAGCAGAGGTAAAAGCTGTTGTAATGTCAACATTTTGAACTTGGGAATGTCCAGATAAGTGTTGAGGATAGATAAATCCAAAATTGGTCTCCACGTGTTCCCCTTCTTTGGTACTAGGAACAGGCGAGAATAAAATCCTAGGCCCACTTCTGGCAGAGGGACCCGTTGTATGGCCCCTATTTGGAGCAGCAGAGAAATTTGCTTGTGAGCCTCTAGTCTTTGCTGAGGAGGAACGTCCGGCATGCCTTTGAAAGGAGGCAAGGTATGGAAATAAAACCTGTAACCTTGGTGTATGATATCCAATACCCATCTGTCTTGGGTAATCAAACTCCAATTTTCCCTGAAGAGTGCCAACCTTCCTCCCAAAGGTGCTGCCAGGCAAGAGGGATCTGGCAGCTGAAAAGGTAGGTCATTGGGCCTGTTTACGAAAGGACTGGCCCCTGCCCTCACCTGAAGATTGTGCAGGAGAACTCCCTGTTCTAGGTCTGAAGGAGCTCTGAGCTCTGCCCCTAGACTGTGAATCATAAGAAGGGTATGTCCACCCCTTAGCAGGCCAATTCCTACTAAACTTCGGAGGCTGGACTTGCAAAAAAATCTTTAACAGTCTGCATAGACTTAGCCTTGTCTTCCATTTTCTTCAAGACTGACTCAACAGGTGAACCAAACAACACATCAGACTGTAAAGGAGCATCCAAAATCCTTGTCTTAACATGTTCAGATAAATTCTGATCCCTCAGCCAGGCGTGCCTGCGAAGAACTGACCCAGTGGCAGCCACCCTAGACGAGGCCTGTACAGCATCAAAACCACATTGTAAAGAATGCTTACCCACCTGTTCAGAGACATGTACTAAATCTTGTAATTCCTTACACTCAATGCCTTCCGCCAGAGCATCTACCTTAGACTTCAGTTGAGAAAGAAGATAGTTCTGATATTTCAACATGTGAAACTGGCAATTCAAAGCCCTCATAGCTAAGGTGGAAGAAGTATAGACTTTCTTTCCCCATCTATCCAAAGCTCTGGCTTCTTTATCTGGAGGAACCGGATTTTTAACAACAGAGGCCTTGACACCCTTAGGTCCCTGACTAACAGTTTCTGGGTCCGCCCTAGGACTCTTATAAAGATATTTATGAGCCTCAGGCACCCTATAATACCTATCCGGTTTAACAGGAGCAGGAGGCAAAGAATCAGGATTAAGTGAAGCCTCCGCAAACACATCTTCCACAACATCCAGAACAGGAGGTATAGCCAAAGGCCTATGCTGGGGTAAAAGCAAAAACTCCCTAAGCCTTTTCCTGGAATCAGAGAAGTCCTGACCTTCCCACTTAAAATGTTCCTCATGGAATGAAGAGTCTCTGAAAAGAAAAATCCTCTGGAGGAGAAGCAGAAGGGTAGAATCATCTGCATCAGAATCAGAATAAGGAGAATACTCCTGCAAGTCTTCAGTCAAGACTCTGAAACATCTGAAGCCTGCTCAAAACTCCCCAACTCTGGTTCCACCCTAGGCCTCTTATCTGGAGGGGGCAAAGAACCTCTAATCAAAGTAATTAAATCTTCTGCCATTTTAAGCATGTGCTTCTTGGGCACAGATCCTGAAGAACTAGGAGTGACACCAACAGAAGCTAAACCTGGCCTGCCTCTGGGAGAAGCCTTAGAAACAGAAGGAGAGGGCCTAACCACCCTAGGAAGGGAGGGGAGTACAGTAACCTGAGAAGCCCCTTCAGCCTGACCTGCCTCCTGAGAGGCCACATCCTGCAATAACAAAGTTTCCCCCTGGGACTCCAGCGAAGCCTCCGTCGGAACCACCGGTTCCACTGATGCCTCTAAAGAACCGGCGTCCGGTACGGACGACTCTTCTTGCCTGGGTTTAGCTGCCTTGTCTTTGCGCTTCTTCGAAGAAGCGGCATCGGAGCGTCCGACGGCATCTTATAATTGCACCGCTTCCCAAAGACCAACCTGGCACAATCTAACCTTCGCTTAATAGTGCGCTTATTGAACCTAGCACAAAAGCGACACCCAACAACGTCGTGCTCAGGCCCCAAACAAGTAATACACAAAGTATGATAATCTCTATGCGGTATCTGTTTCCCACAAGAAATACAGTTATTCACTTTTTCTGACATCCGGTAAACCACTGAGGCAAGAAAAACTAAAATATTCCCAACGGGTACTTAGCCAACTTTGACTCGGTCTGAAACTCCGACCAAAATTTCAGAACGCCGAACGGCACTTGCAACGCTGCTTCTGCATCGGACCATGCGGCAAAAAAGACTGAGGATATGACGTCGGTCATGCGCATTTGTACCCTGACGTCCTGATGTCAGTTTTAAGCGCCTTGACCAACGTCAGCCTAATACTTTGATATTCGGGCCGACCGAGGACAGCGGACTACCCAAGTGTAAGGACTGCAGCAATGTGAGATGAAGAACATCCACATCTTTCCACTCTTCTGACCCTTAGGATATAGTCTGGAAGGAGTAGAAAAACGGACTCCTACAGCAGAGAGAGTCTTGCCTTCCTGCTCACACCTGGTAAGGGTATCCTTCACCTGTGATCCAAAGAGAGAGGAACCATCAAAGGGGGTGTTGGTGAAAGATGCTCTGAAAGGTTCCGCAAAGTTACATAGCCGCATCCAAGCGTGCCTCCTTAGGGCAACGCCTGTGCCTGCGGCTCTACTCGCACCATCGGCTGCATATGAAATGAGCCTCATGGAGGAATTTACCACTGAATTAAGAGTCGCCATCTGGAAGGCTGCCTTAGCCTGGGCCCCCTCAGCTGATGGATTTTGGAGGGTATCTCCAAGCTCTTTAAGGAGATCCCTCTTGAAGACGGGTAAAGTGGCACAGATAATTCAGGGACCTCATGGAAAAGGTTGCCGAAGAGAACATCCGCTTCCCATATCTGTCCATCGTCCTGGACTCCTTGTTAGGGGGATGGACAGATAAAGAAGTTTCTGCCAACTCCTTCTTTGTGGCCGCCGCTACCACCATGGCATCAACGGGGACACCTTTGGTCAAGAACTGTTTGTCCTGTGCTGCAGTAATGAATTTGGCAGGTCTTCTAGGGGTTGGTTCCACTGTGTCTGGAGCTGACCACGCCTTCCGAGCCACCACAGACATCAGTGAGTTGAAAGGCGAAGACACCCAGGAGGTGAAGTTCAGGATCCAAACGCGTCCAGGAATACCGACTCATCCTCGGAAGGGCTTAGGGCAGTCCAGTTCCCCCTCTGCCTAAGCATCTCAAGGATGTCTGAGAAGGAGACATCTTCAGAGGGGGATCTTGGGGACCCTTCCGACTCCTCTACGTCGGTATCTGATGTGACAGATTCGGGGAAGTCAACATGCTTCCTCTTGCATTTCCTCTTGTGAGGTGGCTCCTCTGAATGATCAGGGGAGGTCTCGGAAGAAGAGGATGCACTCAAAGGGGTGTCCTGGAGCACTGGATTCCTACGCTTGGGGTCTGGAAGGGGGGCAGAGGATGATGCAGGCACCATAGGGGGAGGAAACAATGGGGTCGATCGTGGGACTGACTCGGGGGCTAGTACACTCCCCATCACCTCGAAGGCATCCCTGCCTGGACACAGAGAGGGCTCCGGTTCCGAAGAAACCAGAACCCCTCTCCGCAACGAGGGGGACAGCTCCGAGGCAGATATGGGAGCCGCGCTCACCTGAGCCGAAGCCCCGAGGGGGAGAGCGGGGTCAGACAAGGATGCCAATCGCCCCCTCGGAGCCGACGAGGGAGTCTCGGCACCCAGATCCCTCCAGGGATGGTACCATGGAAGGGATCGGAGCCGACGACGGAACCCAAGGAGAAGGTATCGGAGCCGACAATTCCACAACTCGAACCCCAACGAACTCCGGCTCCATGCTCAAAGGATGAGTCGGAGGAGGAATATCTACAGACGTCGACGGAGCCAACACCTGATGAGGGGGGCTGGACAACATTTTGGCTAAGGCCTGCAATTTTAGCAGCCTACTGACCACTCTTTCCAAGTCATGGTCCGAAAGTCTTGAGGACCAAGAAGAGTGGGATGAGCGATGACTATGCTCCGACTGGAGCAGAGGTGATCTCGGAGCCGAACATATCGAATCCAGAGAAGGAGACCTGGATCTTTTTCAACTCTCAGACAGGTCCGAGGAACGTGTCGGAGCCGACTGGGAGGGAGGAACATCGGTTCCAGCCGGAGCCGAGATGGATGGTATAGCTTCACCCAACGACGGCTCCGAACTGGAAGCCGAAGGTTTATGTGGCCTGGAAGATTTCACGGGCTGAGCCTTAGCCGGTGAATCTTGGGGCTTAAGCAAACCCCTCAGGATCAACTTGTTTTTGCGCTCCTGCAGGACTCTTGGACTGAAAGCATAGCAAATCGAGCAAGAGTTCTGCAGGTGCACGGCGAACAGACAATAAACAGAAGAAGTGTGACCATCTGTCAGAGACATCTTCTGACAGCATGAGTCACACTTCTTGAATCTGGATGGCTTAGGATCCTTGGACATCCTGGAGGAAAACCAAGGAACAAGAAACACACACGGAAAGATTAAAGTAACTAACCACTAAAAATTACAGACTACAGTTACCACAACCAAAAACTACAAGCAGTACTACAAACAAAAACTATAGTTAACTATCACTAAACACTAACAGTGATACTAAAGAAAAAATTTTTTTTTTTTTTTTTGTAAGAAGGAGATAGAGAGAAAAGGTTATCCTCTAACTTAAATGGAAAACCTTTCTGAGGTAAGAGAAGGGGGAAGGGGAAACTCTGTAATTTAAACGAGTTTCTGAGGAGAAGTAACAAGGATTTAGGAAGAAATTAACTACAATACAACAGTTTTATCTAACGACTAATTCTACACTAAAAACTGACAGCTTTATGACAAGAAAAAACAATAATATTAAAGTTTTATACGACCTGAGCCAGTAGAACAACCTTGCAGCAGAAGCGGCAAATGAGATCTGGGTATCTAGCGTCAGGCATCATGGGATATAGGGGGACCTTGAGCCAGTAAGCAGCTCTCGAGCTTTTGAAGATGGCCGAGTCGGAGCCGAGGATCGGCTCCAAACCCAACCAGCAAGAATGAAGGCGAGATAGACAACTTAACATTAAATATTCAAATCATAACCCAGCAGTTTTGCTAATTTGGAAAATTTGTATGTGTGCTTATTTTTACCGTAAGTTGAACCTTTTAAGTCAATCAAATTCCTTAGTTTTTGAGTCCATTTAGTATATTTATTTATAAATATGCTACATATGATAGAAATCCCACTTCTGATAACTGAATTCTGTTGCAGGGCTAACCACCCAGCAACATGAACACTGGCTCTAGATGATTGTCCCTTTTGAAGTGACACCACAATCACATATGCAAAAATGGGGAAAAAGGAGTTGTGGATGGATTGCGCATGCTAGATATGAAAACTTTAGGGCACTTAAGAACACAGGATCTGTAAGATGTGTGGAAGATACCCTTGTATGGTTTCATATGGTGCTGATACTCATATTCCACTTCTGAACATACTGAGAATCTAGTTACATCTCTGTATTTTCAATGCTAATAATCCCCATACATTAAACTGGATACCATTCAAATGCAAGGTGGTCTAAAACAGTGGAATACCTAAATTACTAGTGATAAAGATGTCTTCCATGCCACACTTAACTAACTAAAAGTGATATGCAGCTTTCCAACAAATGTATTGTAATTCTTGCATATGACCAAAAGAAAGAAAATCACAAATTGTGCCAGTGCCTAAATTTCAGTGTTTTCTTTACTGACTTTCCAATTACATTTTAGCACTATAAGATATCTTCCTCAGTGCTTTCCTTGTTTGCTTTGCCTGTACCTGCCATCAAAACATAAAGATACATTTATGAAGATATATCACAGAACAAAATGTCAGCATTTTAATGGATGGCCTCCTATTAGGTCACTGTGTGATAACTTTCAGCAGAATTTTTTACAATATTTAATTATTTATTTATAATATTGCCATAGTAAATTACTGAGAGATTATTCCCCCTGTAGCTTTGATATCTTAACTTGCCATGTTACAGGTGTCACTTTTTCCCTTTTGCATCTACGCTTTTCACTATAAAATTGCAACCAACTAGTGAATAGTACTCTGTTTATTTGATAGTACTACATTTTAAATAATGAAAGACATATAATTTTCCAGGTGCTGAGCGTTACTTCACATAACATATCTAGATAAGGGCACATATTAGCTAGGTTCCTCCATGCTGTCCTTTATACTCACACTATTTAGTTTGTTCTATAGAATCTACCACCATTTGTTAGAAAAAGTATCAGCATGTGTTTCCTCTTCACCATCCTCTCCCACCACTGTATTTCTAAAAAACTTCTGAACTGCATTAGTATCCCATACTTTATCATCATTTTTTCTTTTGAATATTCAAAGACTAGCGTCATATTATTTATCTGATTCAGGACAATCTGATTACTGATTATTTTTAGACTGTTAATCACTGACTTTAACTTGTAAAACCTCACAACGTGACACCTCAAGTCTAGCATCACAACCCAAATCGTCTGATGTATAACTAGCTGGCTGTCTCAGTAACCACATGTAGAACTGAATGACCACACAGTAGAAAGCAGCAAAAACAATAATCATGCCACTGACTTTACTGATTTATACCTTCTAGAACAAAAATAGACTAAGCCTGTGTTTTAATATCAAAGATCTGGTTTAAAGTTGAAAACTGTCTCCTTTTGAAAATGTACAAAATTACAGTGTAGATAATAGGATCCTGAGGTTAGGAAACAGAACATTCATGCAGGAAAGGCAGACCATTTGTCTTTTTTTTAGACTTTATCACATCATCAGGAAGCAGGTTGGATTATTTATCACATTTCTAACCATGCCAGGGGAATCACAGGGAAATTTGGCATTATCACAAAACTACAGAACATTGCATAATATAAAAGCATAAAACGGCATGTGAAATGTGATGCAAGTAAAAGAACCAGTCAAAAGAAGCATGATTATTATGGTCTGAAGCACTTCCATGGAATTTTGAGAACGTAACTGCTACAACCTGCTATTTAGCTTTTTATTTCAAAGCAAATTTGGGGCACCTGTAGATTTTTTTGGAGTGATTCATCATTCATCTATCATTGCTTCGCTTGTTTGATAGGATCCTAAGTCTGAGTTGTCACTATAAGTTTATTTTTGATGCAGAATTCTTGATGGCAGATGAACACATTACAGTATTAATATTTTAGTATTATCCTGTAGCATGACTCTTGTACAACAGCCCATTTTTTTTCTTTCTTGTTTTAAAATGTTCACCTTGTATTGGTTTGTTGATGAAGGGAGGGGGTGCTTTCAATCCATTCAGGTGTATTATCTTCTTCTATGTGTGTAGGAACTAACAGTCAGTTACATTTGTCAGACTACATTGTTTATGGTGCTGTCTTCCTTCATATATCGGACTCCCTTGTAATTAATGGGTGTTTTACTTCTGATCTTTCTTCTTATTGTATCCTTTCTTACGCATCATGATGTTCGATACTGCCACTGTAAAAGTTCAGACTGTCCAGAACAAAGGCTTAGCCCAGTGCTAATAAACTAGACCCACAAGACAATCTGAAAACAGAGCAGGTCAATTACTCCATGCATAAATTTGAGTCATTTACCTTT
The DNA here is from genome assembly GCF_019279795.1 of Protopterus annectens. Lineage (NCBI taxonomy): Eukaryota > Metazoa > Chordata > Ceratodontiformes > Protopteridae > Protopterus > Protopterus annectens. The sequence goes on from NC_056747.1 coordinate 143,419,276, forward strand.
TTTTAAGGGTGAATCTGGGCTGTATCTTGCAGCTTTAAAAAGGAAATTAAAAAATAAGTAAATACATTTCACATTCCTGAAGGGAGAAAAAAACAGTTATTCAGTTGTAAACTGATTTCAGTGACGACCTGTTGAACAACATGTTTAAAATACTTTCTTCACCTGAACAGTCTGCATTTTAGCATTTTATTGTTTATTAGAATGTGTCGTGTTTTCTCTAAGAGATAAATATTATCCTTTTTTGTCTGGCTATTTTAACATTCAACATCGATGTAATGCCCGGCATACAATGTTACAGGGTTGAGGCACTGAGCTGTAGTTTCTGTGGTGCAGGTTTTGATTACTTCAGCCCTGATTTGCCTACTGCGTGAGCTTGAGGAAGTCACTTAACCAGACATTGATGCTGAGTCACCCCGGAAAGGGCTGTGTGTCCAGCAGGCCTATCTGGTTACAAATGAGCGTTATTAACATCTGCGGAACAAGTGAGAGAGAGCAGAAAGGTACTACTATTTCACTGGCTTGCAAACAATGGCGGCCCCAGTGGTGATACTGGGACTGTGCATACCAAGCTTACTGTGGCACAGATATTCGTAGCCTTAGTGGACTTACACGTCCATTTCTGATGTAGGGATGGCGAATGGGCAGGAAATGTAAACACTTCCCTATGGCCATAAATAGGACACTACACTGGCATGCTTGTCACAGTCTGCTCTCAGACAATGCAAAAAATATATCATTTTACATCTGGAGTGTAAGGCTTGACTCCTGGCATGCCAGATGGAGGAGAGGTACCAGTGTCAGATGAAGGCATGCCAGACAGAGTCCCAAAAATTGTATATTAAAAAAAAAAAAAAAGAAAGAGTGATATCTGGGTTGCTGTGACACTGGAACTTAATCATACAGGCTATTTTAGTTTCTTTTGCTGGCTCTCAACTTGAGCTGACTTAAATGTTCAGTAAATTATAGTAAAAGTCACAGGGAAAGAATAAGTACACCTCAGAGCCATGTTACCACAATGACAAAAGTCACTGGGGGAGAATAAGTATACCTCAGAGCCATGTTACCACAATGACAAAAGTCACTGGGGGAGAATAAGTACACCTCAGAGCTACCTTACTGAAATGATAAAAGTCACTGGGGGAGAATAAGTATACCTCAGAGCTACCGTACTGAAATGATAAAAGTCACTGGGGGAGAATAAATATACCTCAGTGCTACCTTACCGAAATGATAAAAGTCACTGGGGGAGAATAAATATACCTCAGTGCTACATCACTGAAATGATAAAAGTCACTGGGGGAGAATAAGTACACCTCAGTGCTACCTTACTGAAATGATAAAAGTCACTGGGGGAGAATAAGTATACCTCAGAGCTACCTTACTGAAATGATAAAAGTCACTGGGGGAGAATAAATATACCTCAGAGCTACATCACTGACATGATAAAAGTCACTGGGGGAGAATAAGTATACCTCACAGCTACCTTACTGAAATGATAAAAGTCACTGGGGGAGAATAAGCATACCTCAGAGCTACCTTACTGAAATGATAAAAGTCACTGGGGGAGAATAAATATACCTCAGAGCTACCTTACTGAAATGATAAAAGTCACTGGGGGAGAATAAATATACCTCAGAGCTACCTTACTGAAATGATAAAAGTCACTGGGGGAGAATAAGCATACATCAGAGCTACCTTACTGAAATGATAAAAGTCACAGGGAAAGAATAAGTATACCTCAGAGCTACATCACTGACATGATAAAAGTCACTGGGGGAGAATAAATATACCTCAGAGCTACCTTACTGAAATGATAAAAGTCACTGGGGGAGAATAAGTACACCTCAGAGCTACCTTACTGAAATGATAAAAGTCACTGGGGGAGAATAAGTACACCTCAGTGCTACCTTACTGAAATGATAAAAGTCACTGGGGGAGAATAAGTATACCTCAGAGCTACCTTACTGAAATGATAAAAGTCACTGGGGGAGAATAAGTACACCTCAGAGCTACCGTACTGAAATGATAAAAGTCACTGGGGGAGAATAAATATACCTCAGAGCTACCTTACTGAAATGATAAAAGTCACAGGGAAAGTATAAGCGTACCTCAGAGCCACATCACTGAAATGATAAAAGTCACTGGGGGAGAATAAGTATACCTTAGTGCTACCTTACTGAAATGATAAAAGTCACTGGGGGAGAATAAGTACACCTCACAGCTACCTTACTGAAATGATAAATGTCACTGGGGGAGAATAAGTACACCTCAGAGCTACCTTACTGAAATGATAAAAGTCACTGGGGGAGAATAAGTACACCTCACAGCTACCTTACTGAAATGATAAATGTCACTGGGGGAGAATAAGTACACCTCAGTGCTACCTTACTGAAATGATAAAAGTCACTGGGGGAGAATAAGTACACCTCAGAGCTACCTTACTGAAATGATAAAAGTCACTGGGGGAGAATAAGTACACCTCACAGCTACCTTACGGAAATGATAAATGTCACTGGGGGAGAATAAGTACACCTCAGAGCTACCTTACTGAAATGATAAAAGTCACTGGGGGAGAATAAGTATACCTCAGAGCTACCTTACTGAAATGATAAAAGTCACTGGGGGAGAATAAGCATACCTCAGAGCTACCTTACTGAAATGATAAAAGTCACTGGGGGAGAATAAGTATACCTCAGAGCTACCGTACTGAAATGATAAAAGTCACTGGGGGAGAATAAGTATACCTCAGAGCTACCTTACTGAAATGATAAAAGTCACAGGGAAAGAATAAGTATACCTCAGAGCTACATCACTGACATGATAAAAGTCACTGGGGGAGAATAAGCATACCTCAGAGCTACCTTACTGAAATGATAAAAGTCACTGGGGGAGAATAAGTATACCTCAGAGCCACAGCCCCGCAATAATAAAAGTCTCATGGCAATACAACAGGGCTTTAAATGACTACCTGGCCTTTTTTTCTTTTATTTGACTACAAATTTATCATCAGCAACACCTTATTTTCATATTATGGAGATCATACACGTCTGAGATTATTTATTTGCTCAACAAACATGCCTAAAACAGCTCTACTTCAAAATGTTCAGGAGCAGTCCCCTGGCTGGTCTATAGTACGGCAGCTGGTGCTTCATTCTGTAGTCCTGTATATGTACCTAAAAAAAACCCTGATCCCATCTCACCTTTCTGAAGAGATCACAACTTTATAACTATATTTCATTAGTCTTTAATAAAATAACACTAAATATACTAAAATGTAATCCATAATGCATTGTGAAGAAGCTGAAAAATACTGCTGTGTTCAACATTAGATCACTGTTGCAGTAGCCTAAGCTATTCAGATTCCACTCCAACTGACCAGTCAACTTTCAAAGCTAAAGGGCACCTTTCAAACTTTCTGTTAAGAGCCTGACAGCAGCTCCATATAAAAGGACAGTTAAAGCACCAAAATAATCAGAGCTTCCTTGCCGCCGAACTGCTCACTTTCTTTGGGCCCCATGTAATAGTCAGTCAGCATTCAGTCCTTCAAGTCTAGGTAGATAAGCCCCTGTTGATGGAAAACCATCTCTCTAAATTAATTTTTCTAAAGAAAACATGTTTTTCTGACCAAAATATTGTTTTTTGCAACACAAAAAGTTTTTGAAACTGTCACTGCATTTTTTAGAAATACACAACTTGTAAATGCTTTAGTGTACGTTTTGTATAGGATGCTTGATTTTTTGACAAGATTTTCATAGATTCACAAATTCATAAATTGTTACTAGGCTAATAAGCTGGGGGGGGTGAGTCAAGTTGCCCTAAAAGAATAATGACGTCCTGTATCCAAATAGGACATTGAGGGCCAGGCATTTATAATTCACCTCTGTCCATAAGGGACATGGGTGCCAGGCCCAGTGTAAATGTCCTATTCCCCATCCACTGGTCCACAGGAGGGGCAATCTCTGTGACACATATCTGTCTCTTCAGCATGTTTTGTTGGAAGTCACAGACAAAATACAGGTCCTTACACCTTGTATTTCTGATACTGTTTGGCCTACAAATATGCAGGAAATTCCAAACTTTGTGAGGTTTGAGGATGCATTGTAGGCCAGGCATAGATCACATCTCAGCAGTCTATAGGAGACTGAGCAGAGGGAAAGGGTTTTCATGCACTCTACATAAGGCAAGTTTGTTACATCTTGTATTCTTTTTGTACGGAACCTCTGAGGGCACTCTAGTTGCTGCATATGCCTGGTCAGGTACATACCGAAACATTATACTCTATGATTGGTCTGATAATGACAAAGTACATTGGGATGATGATATCTTTGGCCCTAGGTGCCATACCTTACTTGTACATTGTGCAACATAAAAGGATTTCCTCACCACTGTGGCCACATGATGGTCGAAGGTAAGGCTATTGTTATTGTGCATACCCAGATCCCTGACCACTGGGTTGACTCTTAGGGTTGTATTATCAGCATGGTAATTAGCCAGGATGGCTGACTTCCCAAAGGGTGCAATTATGTATTTCTTAGCACTGAGTTTAAGACCGTGGCTTTGGCACCATTTCTTGGTCAGAGATAGGCCTTCTTGAATAATGTTAGTGCCTGCAGGGGAGTTATTGATAACCCCCAGCTTGAAATCATCTGCAAATTTAGTCAGCCATAAACCTTCACCATTTTTTTCCATTTCAGAGAAATAGATGTCAAAAAGAAGGCCCAATACCGAGCTTTGTTGGAGAGATTACAAAAAGAGAGATAAATATAATTCTGGAAACTAACAGTGCCAGTGACCTAGCATGAAGCAGTGTAATTCTAAATATTCCTATATCTGGCAATGGCAACATGACATACAACCAGCTATACAGACCAAATGGATGACAAAATGGCTGAAGACGAGGACTGAAAGCTTTCTGTGCAAATCAAATGCCTCCCTGATGTCAATTTGGCAGAAGGTTGATGAGATTTAAGTGAGTCTGTTGGGTACACGGAATAAACTGAGCATCAGCGGGTTTCAATGGAGGCTGGAGCTCACAGAAAGAAATTGACACCGGATGCTGTACTACAGTGAAAAGAAGAGATAAATTTGTTGGATTATGTTAATGCAAATATGAGCCTGTGCTCTGGAATCATAAAAACATCTTTAGGTTTTGAGAAAACAGCTCAGTTGCTACTCACACAGTCTGAAAACCTGTAGGAAGCCAAAAGTAATTTTAGTCCAGGTAATGACATGGTACGAAATGAAACAAGTTTTGTTACAGATGTGGCAACCAGGAAATAGAATTACTGTAGCAGGACATCCCATTTATGTGGCATATGATTATTCAGAGATTACTTTTTAACAATGACTGCAATTTGTTGAGGTGATGAAAGAGTGTAAAATGCAACAAGTAAAATAACAATTGTGTTTTCTTACATATTAGAGTTGTGTCACCAGATGGAGTGGTGGTATTTATAAATGCAGAGCAGGGGAAGGCTAAATTTTGAAAACTACGTATATATTTACCTTATGGGAAAGGCGAGGTGGATTGCACATGTTTTTCTAAGCAGAGAGATTGTGCAAGTATTTTATGCAACATAGAAGGGCATAGTCATTTAAGAGGTTGAATATTTCCACATGAATGTAAATGGATTGGAACATAGATCATGAATGTAAGTGGGCTGTATCAACAGATCATGAATGCAAGTTGACTGGATCAATAGATGCCTATTCAGCTTCATTATTTAAGTTATAATTGTGCTTAAGTAGTGTGTGAACTATTATGTTGAAATGACATCAACAATGGACATGGTGAGGAATAATGTAATTTGCATGAAGATAGGGAACTGTGCTTATATGCAGTGACTGGGGGCACGATAATTCACTTACACAAAAGTGAACATGTGCACACAATGAGACAGATTTTAATAACTGATGATATTTGACTGATACAGAACTTACCTGATGAGAGAGCATTTATGAAAATTATGATAAATATCGATACAATCGTCTTTAGTAAGAAATAATTAAAACAAGAGATTTTCATCTATAATATGTATAATGGATGCAAATAGGCTAATTACATTTTCTCAGGATATGTTAGAAAACATATTTCTTTTGAATATTTATATGTATAGGGAAGGGAACTGATTAGACAGTGGCATACGTTGATTGCAAAGAACTTACTTGCATTGGAAGGGCATCTGTAATGGCCAAGATAAAAATGGATGGATGCAAGCATTTTACAAAGTAAGCAAGCAGAGTATAAATAGGTTACATAATTAATCTCATTGATGTAATTACATTTTAAGGACATGGTAACTGTTCAGATCCTTAGCTACCCATCTCAGATGGTAATGACTCTTGGCCAATGTTTCTGCATGCATAATAAATAATTAGGGTATTTTCTAACAGTTGCTCTTGATTCCAATGGTAGTAAATTTCTTCTAATCCCTACTAACTGCCAAAGCTCGCTGCTTTCACTCACAAAGGCTATATATTCCTTATGCTCTACTAACTTCAAAGCCAAACAGTATTACAGACTCACACAAATGAATATATACTGCCACCTGTAATATTACAACCTGCCTGTGTAGTCTTCTCTTAGATGACAGCATTCCACAACAGCAACGCAATGATAATTTACAGCTCATATTTAAATTTAGTACAACTTTAAAATAAAACATACATTTATAAGGCATTACTTAACTGTTCCAATTAAGCATGTCATGATAACCACATGGCGGATTTTTTCTGTGTAGTTTTATCTCTTGCTGCCTTCCCACTATCAGTCCTCCTGCAATCGGTAAGCACATTCATTCTAGTGGGGTGACAGCTGAGGTCAGCAGAATTTACACTATGACTTATTGAGTTACAACCTGACAAGGAACCAACTCAGTCAGCAGAACTGGTAAGGAAATTAACCAGACAAAACACATACATGTAAGCATATTTTGCAGGAAAGTAAGTCCCTCAGCATCCTCCTTGTAGGATGGCAAGCACCACAGCCCCCAAATTATATCTACTAACTCCACAGTTGCAGAGACATAAAGAAGGAAGAACTCTCCCTAAAGAAAAGAATCTATGCCAGTGTACATGGAGAAACACCAGCAACACTGACTTCTTATGGCGCCCAGCAACAATGACTTCTTATGGAAAGCAGCGATTATGGAGGTGAAGTTTGTCAAGTTTACTTGGTGACTTAGAACCTTGTGAAGCTTGCTCTCATTAAACAATAGGACAGCCCACAGGATACTGTCATCCAGGCAGCCAGTGAGAATTTGTTGCTCTTGCACTACCCCCCCCCCCCAAGTGGTTAATGTGCATAGTCATACATGAGGGTCTGCTGTGCCTTCCTCTTCCGATATGCACATTCTCACCTATATCCACATATTGTGAAAATGTGGCTTGGCAGTGCCGACTGCACATCCCTGGCTGATATACTGCACACCACATATACTGCGGTATGTGTGCACATCCTTGCCAGATATACTGCACACCACATATACTGCAGTATATGTGCACATCCGTGGCTCATATACTGCAGTATATGTGCACATCCCTAGCTCATATACTGCACACTACATACATCTCTGTCTAGAAATTCAAAAAGTAAGAGCAAATCAGCTCAGAATGCTTCCACCCACAATTTTCTGAGTCTCACATTGCATATGACATGGTATCCACTAACTGTTTCCGGGTTAGTTTTCAAATATTGTATACTGAATACCAATAATGCTTCCTTTTAAAGCTGTATGCAACTTCAAACTACATGGCTCATATTCTCATCTTGTAACCTATCATATTCAATTTCTGGTCAAGAATGGAGAACACTGGACAGTGGCAGTATGTTTGCGTAGTGTTCAGTATGTTAAGGCAGTAGTGCAGTTGGACAGCTGTCTATTATCACCCTAATATTTTAAACATTATATTGGACAGTTAAAAAATCAATGATCCATCACCTGCACTGCCTGATTTTGCAGAACGACTAGGAATTGCCTCATACTTCTGCTGCCTTCCTTATAAAATGTTTGCTTTTCTAATAAAACTACTAAAAACTGTGGTCTGTCAATGTCAAACGTTATCACCATATACTTACTGTCGATTTTGTTTCAGAAAGTGCATGTTGATGCAAAACTATTGTCCTGCTGACTTTTCAACATCTCTGATTTTTTTCCCCTGTTACTCCCACAATGTATCTTATCATTCAGAAACGCACATGTTGATACAACAATCCTGTTGTTCCATTTAACATAATGACCACGATTGTGTCCCTTCATACTTTTGGCCCATCTCAGGTAACTTCTTTGATTTTTGTACATCTCTGAGAATTAGAGTCAAGCACAGTGATGTAAAACATGATGTTCTGTTAACTTTTTAAGTGAGTTAAAAAAAATAGAAATAAAACAAGCTTCATGTAGATCAAAGGCCAACCTTTGTATTGATGTAAGACAACCCAGCACTGCATTCATGACCACAACTTACCCATGGTCCAGTGTTCTCCATTATTGCTCAACTACTGTGATTTCTCTACAAGTCATATCAGTAGAGCAGGTAGTCTGTTATTACCAACATTATTTTTGTTTTGTAAGTACAAAGTGCCTTGTGTAATAGCTGTGAAGCACACTCAAAGGGAATTTTTGAATTTACATGAAGCTGACAGTTTAGCATATTCCTCAGCTTGCAGATTAGATCAATTAGATGTGTACAGCTATTACATAAATATTTATATTCTTTTTTTTTTTTTTTTTTTTTTTTGTGGTAACTCTCTTTCAAGAACAGTGGTTTACCAGACTGGAACATCAGAAATTATCACAATTATTGTGCTCCAGATTGTAAAATACATGTATCACTGAAAATATAACTTATTTTACTGTTGGAATATGCTTGTAGTAGGAATATTCAAGAAGATATCTAGGATGCTAATCTTTCTATTTGCCAGCATAAAAATGACTTAAAATTGCTTATGAATAAGTAGAAAATACTGTTGCATGTTTTGTGTATTGAAGAAGGAAAGTGTTTATAATCATGTTTTTACCACCAGGGACAAAGGCTGCATAAAACATTATTTGATCAAAACTCATTTTTGATCTACCAGTGTAGAACCTTTCCAAATGAGTTGTTCACTGTTTTCTTTTATTTCTTAAGCAAACTCGTGAAAATCGCCAATGCCAGACTAAAGACCATTCGATCAGGAGGCCATTTCGAGACAATTTACAGAGTAATAGCATTATCAGATAATGGTTATGTTATCCCAGCCTTTTGGTTAAGATCAATTGTAGCATCATCTATAAATGAGTCATTTATTTAATCAAGCATCTTTTGTATAGCTAAGCTGCTTTGGCATGGTATTGTATGTACATGGGGGTACTGCAATGGTCCCTGTGTAATGCAGGTTTGTTTCCTGGTTTACTTGGCACACTGCAGCACTAGATACATTTCAGGATTTTAGAATTGCATATTTCCAGCTACTCAGCCACTATTGCCTGATCTACAAGTTACCTTCAGCTGACTAAGAACACCTGAAATTTAATATCCACTTACAACACACCATCCAAAAAATTCATCAGAAACTAGGAATCCTCTATAGGAACAACCACTTCCTTAGCCCATCGACTAAACAAACCCTTGCCTCCACTTACCTACTCCCTTCTCTCATATATGGCACCCCTTTACTTACCAACCTGCAAAAAACACTAAAGGTCAAGCTTGACACGTTATAATAAAATTGCCAAATTCACAACTAATTCCAAAAACTTCACCCATCACTGTACTGCTCTACACTCCCTAAAATGGCTAGAACTACCAAACTACCTCACCTATCTGCAACTAACTACAGCACACAAACTGATCTTTAAACTTTCAGACTGTCCTGCCCTTAGCTCAATATTCACTTACTATCTTCCAAATAGGCCCTTCAGATCCAAGAATCTGCAACTTCTGCAGGTTTACAAACCAAATCTTCCACCTGCCCAGCTTCTTTACTCCTACTCTTTAGCCAAAAATTGGAAGGTTCTACCTTTAGCCATTAGAAAAGTCCAGAATCCTGCCTTAGTCTAGTGATATTTTTCTACTTTTACACCATGTTTACAAAAATTCCGCTCTGCTCTAATCACCACAAAAAATGTTTTAATGTCACTTCTATTTGTTTTGCCACTGCACTGCTAATTGTGTTTTTACACGTGAGCTAATTGTTTTGTTGATTGTATATTAGCAATGCATAAAATTCTACTTTTATTCATGTACTGAGCTTTTCTCCCTGAACCTCCACTGAAAACGGTCTCTGAATGGCCCAGTTGGCTTTCCCAGTAAACAAACTGCAAATAAATAATAAATAAGATTTCCCAGGGAAGATAAATATTTATTTATTCATTCAGCAAACTGGCATATGACTGTTTATTTTATTAGTCATTATTAATATTAGAATGCCTGTCTCAAACCACACTTAATTATTTGATTGTTTGTGTACTTACCTCCTTGAACACTTAGCCATGTAACAGTCTCAGTCAAGTGGTTACAATGGAAAGGAAGGTCAGCAGGATGAAGGAGATTAAAAGTGCAGTCTTCATCAGAAACCTATTGATGGGTAGAAACTGGTCAGAGAAACCAGATGGATAAAAATAGTAAGAGGCAGCTAACAAAAAATAAAAAAAGGAGAAGGCAATTGTGTGTGTCTTTCGGCTTTTCCAGGTTAGGGGTCGCCACAGCGGAACTCTGGTCCGCTAATGATTGGCAGTTGATTTTTACGTACCGGCTTGCCAGGCCTGACGCACAACCTTCCACGAAGGTACGCCCATTCACGCATGTCTCCACACAGAATACGCTCTAGCTGAGAATCGAACCGGACAGCATCTTACTGTGAGGCGACAACGCTACCGCAGCACCACCACCGCGGGTTAGAAAAGGAGAAGGCAATACAGGCCAAAAACTGCAGAAGACAAAGACAGTGCTGTGCATTCAGTTGCATATCTGCTGCATGGTGTTTCATGTTGAAAGGCCTTTATTTCACACCATGCACATTTTTTCTTACCTGCATATATTACGAGAAGCACACTTTGAATGCGCCAATGTCCCTCACCTATTCGGGTATTTTAAAGCCTGCAATGCTGTTAACAAATTAAACTATATACTTATATATATTAATTATTATTATATACACCTGCACATACTATGTTATACACTTGTACTTACATATGAATGATATATTTTCATACATATTAAATGCTTTACAATTTTAGGCAAGTTCTTTGTTTCCCAGGATGGTTGAATGCTGATAAGATGAATGCCACTGAGAGGTACACTTCTCTAATTGGGAAAGACACCACATTATATCTTTTATTTTGAGCTGTGGACTCCTCTCCCTCTGCCATCAGCACTGTCCTATCTTGTCAATATGAAAATGCGATCGAATCATTAAAAGTTCTCAGACAATTAGTCCAGAGCACAGACTAATCAGACAGTTTAATGTTTATTAAGATCACATAGTATTTTGAAAGTGCTACCTTTTTTAACATTGTTTATTCTAACAACAATTGCGCAACTAATATATGACTAAATCCAGAGACTGTTTTATGTTTATATTAACAAAATACTAACCGCAGGATAGCTGTTATCAGCATACGGCCTTTCAGGTGCTGGAATTTGAACTGGCTTTCTGATAGGGTCTCTAACTACTATTTTGTAATTATCATGCTTATAAGCAGCATTAAAATCAGTCAAGTCTAAGAACAGCAGCTGTCCTCCGATCTTACCTTGTTTTGCCTCCGCCAGCATCCATTTCTGAAGGCCTTACATTCATAATGATTCTGAAAGATTGAATATTTTGCACAAAATGTAAAATGAATGCAATAAATGGTCTGTAACAAGAACTGTTTAAGAAGAGACTAGATACTATCAAAGTGCAGGCCTTTACTGCACTGATGGTGACAGAGATAGAAAAGAGGGCATTAAATATCTTACTGGCTAAGTCAACAACAGGATAGCATCTTTTCTTGGTATAAACATGCCTAAAAACAAGGGACATACTGAGAAGCTGTAAGAAGACAGATATGTGAGATGGGAGAAAGTAGTGAATGATTTCTAGAAACTTCTTTCATGAGGTATTATGTGAAGCAGTTTAAGAATGAACAGCAAATGCATAAGGGAATGAAGAGACAGAGTAGTACCAACATATATTTTCCTCAGTAAATGTTAAGGGAGGGATATTGAGTACATTGCATGAACCGAATACTTTGCTGTGTACCTGTCATCAAATTTTGTGTTTCTATGAACTATGATTTCTTTCACATGCTCCTTAAATGAGTAAATGATGCATCAAAAATAGAACTTTAAATCCAAGGTTATATAAATACCACATTTAGGAATTTAAAAAATCCAAACAAACTGAATTACTATTAATATAATATATGTGCTATTTCGGGCTTGCCATATAGTGGTGCATGTGTGAGTTTAATGTGTTACCTGGACTACGGCCAGCCCTTTGAATGTGTTTTTCTTTTTTTTTTTGTTCTGTTACTTGTTGAATGCATGCCAATCTGTTTTTGTTTTTTTTTATGGAGCCTAGCCGTCTCAGGCTCGTCGTCTCAGAGCCTGTTTAAGCCAGGGCCATATGTGAGCAGGAAGCTGAGCCAAGCGAGCTTCCTGAGTGGCCAAGAGAGGAAACGCTGTAATAAGTGAGGAGGCTGCGGTTAAAAATAGCCTTGGTATATAAGTCCTGCTGAGGATCCCCTCTTGTTCTCAGACTCAGGCAGTTGTGCTGGCTTGCAGACTCCTGCTGGTATGTTGGCTGAGTCAGCGTGTACATTCACAGCCCCTCAGAATGCAGGTGTTTCCACTGCAGGCACTGAATCCAAAGGGCCAGCCATAACAACACTGGATGAGCGGCTGAACATACACAGAGTACTGAACTTTAAAATGCCTACCCTCTAACAGAACATTACTGTACTCGTGTCCTAAACTCAGACAGTGTAATTCCACATGTAGCATGTCATATCATGACATTAAATACTCTGGAGACCTGTCACTTTTGTGTCTTTGAACATCTCCTGGTTGTCAGGCAGCTGTAATGGTCTTAATTTGTTTAAGTTGTGTTTCTTAGCCCTTACTTCTGCTTGTAAAAGATGAATGCCAGCTTTCCCATTTGAAAGAAATTCTGTACATCAGACACCCACTAAGACAGAAGCGCAGCTGAATTCAATTTGCATTTCTCGGGTTTACAGTATGACACCTGCCTTTACAATGTGCGTGTCTAAAGTAAGGATAACATGGATTCATGAAGCATGGGATGGAACGCTAAAGACATGTATTGTGTAACAGAAAAAAACAGCCTTTAGTATTACTAAATACATTTTTACTAATTTATTAATATCAGCTGACACTATTACAGATGGGCTGTAAAGCGCTGCACTCTCCCTAAGAGACTGGTGTGCAACCACTCAACCTTGTGAGTGACGCTTGAAAGATTTTGGTTGTCAAAGCAGCACTGAGATAACAACACAGTCTTTTCTACACATGGCTTCTCTTACACCATCATTTATAGTGCAAAGGCACCTGCATATTAATTTTTTTAATCATTTTCTAAGCATGCCTTTCCCCATCAAGTTCTTTCGCTTTCTATTTTTGATGTTCTTCATTTCCCATTTTTAAATTCTTGAATAATCTGTGCTGCTTTCATACTGGCTTATGCCACATCTGTGTCTTTGCTGCATTTTAATAAAAAGGATGATGAAGTGAAGTGACACAATGCCACCCCAAATGACCCCAATGTACTAACTTCTTGATACGGCAAATATGGGGGAACTGCATGATATCAGGTATTTAGCTCAGTCAACATTAAAAGTGTGTCAATGTGTAATAAATACCTCATGGCATATTTTGAAAGAGACCCTTGAATTTAGTAGGTGGAGTGAAAAAATGGCAAAGCATTTTGACCTTGAGCCACAGTTATAGGAGTAGACTAAAAGGATGGGGGAGCATTTTATGTAGCTTGTGAGGTCGAAGCAGGTAACATTTTGACTCAGAGCCATAACTGTAATGGGTAGAGTGAAAGGATGGACAGGCATTTTGACCCAGAGCCATAGCTGTAATAGGTAGAGTGAAAAGATGGACATGCATTTTGACCCAGAGCCATAGCTGTAATCATTACAGTGAAAGGATGGGCAAGCATTTTGACCCAAAGCCATAGCTGTAATGGTCAGAGTGAAAGGATGGAGAGGCATTTTGACATAGAGCCATAGCTGTAATGGCCAAAGTGAAAGGATAGAGAGGCATTTTGACCACAGCCACAGCTGTAATGGTCAGAGTGAAAGGACGGACAGGCATTTTGACCCAGAGCCATAGCTGTAATGGGTAAAGTGAAAGGATAGACAGGCATTTTGACCTAGAGCCATAGCTGTAATGGGTAAAGTGAAAGGACGGGCAGGGATTTTGACCCAGAGCCATAGCTGTAATGGATAGAGTGAAAGGATGATCAGGCATTTTGACCCAGAGCCACAGCAGTAATGGGTAAAGTGAAAGGAAAGGATGGACAGGCATTTTGACCCAGAGCCATAGCTGTAATAGGTAAAGTGAAAGGAGAGACAGGCATTCTGACCCACAGTCATGGCTATAATGGTCAGAGTGAAAGGATGGATAGACATTTTGACCCAGAGCTATAGCTGTAATGGATAGAGTGAAATGATGGACAGGCATTTTGACCCAAAGCCATAGCTGCAATGGAAAGAGTAAAATGATGGACAAGCATTTTGACTCAGAGCCATAGCTGTAATGGGTAAAGTGAAAGGACGAACAGGCATTTTGACCCAGAGCCATAGCTGTAATGGTCACAGTGAAAGGATGGACAGGCATTTTGACCCAGAGCCATGGCTGTAATAGGTAATATAAATGGATGCCTCTTGATTTTGAACCCCTTTACATGTTTGTTTATTTTTTCGCTCACCATGTAGATGCACTGGCCATGTTTAGGGATGAGCCAGGTAAAGAACACAGACATCAGCAACTGCAACAAAATGCAGTTGCAGGAAACAGCATCAATTTTAGCAAGTAGGTTAAAGAATGCAAACCTTTAAAACAGAACCCAAGAATTCAAAAGTACATAGACATTAAACAATAAAGTGAGTAGAAACATCATATTAAAACGCATGTTCCCAAAGTAGCAAGCACTTACTGCAAAAAAATATTAATACAAATACGACAGTTACCAAGCAAAGATTGCATTTCAGCTATTTTATAATATATTCAAAAGCCCATAATGCAATGAAGAAATAGTGGCAGATAAGCTAAAACAAGGAATAACAGAAGGGAGAAGACATCTGATGAGGCTATAAAACTGTTTCTATTGTTAAGTACACAATGAATAGATGTAACATTGGAAGAGATTAATTGGATAACAGTATAAAGTCTTCAGAAAGCTTATATATAGGAGGGGCATGATCACTGTGATACTGAAAGAGAGCTTCATAAGGCAGGAATGCATTGAGAAGGCAGTAGAACCATAAACCATGTGACCCATGAAAGTGAGAACTTGATTTAAGAACTTTTTCTAATCTTCAGACTTGTTATAGCATGCATTACAGAAATGGAATAGAGAATTAGTAAGATTTGGGGCCGAGTAACTAAAAATAACAGCATCTCTATGTTATAATCACAAGTATTTCCTTAAGACGAAAGGAAGCCAGCCTGGAAAGGAACAGATAGAGAACATACATATGTCATTTAGATTAAGAACAAATGCCCACAGAATGAAATTAGGTGCATTTTGCCCACCACTTATGAGTCAGTAACATAGTAAGAATTTGGTGAGACATATGTTAAGATGGGCAATATGGACACTCCTGGTAAGCTAAGCTTTATATAAGGTGTGTAGGAGATCAAGGGACAACTCCCTTTAAGCAGTGTTAAAAGTGCTACTTAGATACCTATGAGGCATGCATCTTTAAAGTAAAAATGGGGTTCAGTGTAAGAATGAGGTTTCTAGTAATTGCTAAGGAGTTGAAAGATTCATATACTTTGAGAAAAATATATTTATTGTATTTTTGCATTTATTTATGTTTGCTGCCTTGGAAATCTCAGTGGATCTGATGTTCCAAAAGAAAGGTAGTAGTACCTCAGATCTGAAAATGTAATATCTAATAACCTTTTACAGAAAAAAACAGACAGAAGAAAGAAAGGAGTGTGTGAAAAGGAGTTAGAGAATGTAAAAGTAAGAGTCAGGATGGAATTTTGGGGAGTATAGGAAATGGAGAATTTTAAGGAGTCTAATAACGGTAAATATTGGGGGTGAGAAGGCAGGAAGCGAGTAAACATAGAACAGGGGTCAAGGTAATGAATTAGAGGATGTGAGGGACAGATGGATGAGTGAGAACAACAGATAAGAGATGACACAGAGGTTCAAAAGAGAAGTGATACAGAGAATGCTGAAGTAATCAGTGGCTTACACCATATTCTCACATGTACATAGTATGCACATGAGCATCTGTTTTTGTTCCAAAAGATTGATGTTTCACTGCATTAAACAGGGCTGTACTTGTTTCTGCTTTCATTAACTCAGCTTTATGCACTACTACTATTTCTGTTCATCCATATATTCATTGTGATTCATGTCCCTTATTTTGTAGAACTTTTCTCCCTGAGCCTCTGCTGAAAAAGGGTCTTGAATCCTGTAGGACCGTCACATTTAAATAAATAAATTATATCGATCCACCCGTCCACAACCCATTTTCCTACTTTGCATGTGGGGAGCAGGGTGCCACTTCAGCAGTGACAATCATCTAGAGCAAATGTTTACACTGCCGGGTTGCTGACCCTGCCTTGGTTGTCCTTCTGTATCATACTCACACATTCATACGAACACCACTGGCCAATTTGATGTGTACAATCCACCTAACACATGTTTTTGGTATGTTGGAAGAAATTAGAGCAAGGAGAAAACCCATGTGAACACAGGAAGAATATACAGACTCCACAAAGAAGGCACCCCAGCTGAGAATTGAACAAGAGAATCTCTTGTTGTGAGGTGACAACACTATCTAGTGAAACACTGCGCTGCCCATAATCCATAGTTATGCTATCACTTACCAGCTAGGAAAGGCGTGATAGTAATTTGGAAGCCTGTGTTAACAGGACATTAATTCCATTGTGTTGCAGTCTCTACTTGAGTTGGCAGATGGGATGACATGCACTGCAGTGGTCCTGAGGGGTTTAACAACATACATTTATTGAAGTGTTATAGTCTGTGAGCTACTGTTTTCTGTATGAGATTCAGAAAGTTAGGAAACTCCAAGGAGGTAATCTTGTTTATGGCTCTGTGATGGTGAGGACAGGAAGGTCTACCAGCAATGAGTTGTGCAATCTTGTAAAATGCTAGCTCAGGTTTAATCTGTATGTTTATATTGGTTGTAAGAAAATCAGTTTGTACATTATAACCATACAGAAGGCTGGGCAGTTGGAAAACATGGCTTATGGGGTTTGTGTTGGTACAGATGTCATAATGGCTTAACCTTCTACACCATGCCTAATCACACATTATATTTTTAATGATACACTTGATATGCAGGGCAGATTAAAAATGTTTTACTGAGATTAACTCCAAGATGCTTTGCAAATTTCATAACTTGAAAAGGTGACTGTTCCACCAAAGTTATAAATAACTGTAGCAGGTGAAGAAAAGGCTGTAATGTGCCTAAACAGCATGCATTTTGCTTGGAGGATGTTTAGGTAAAGATTTAAGTTTAACAATCAGACTTCACTAGAATTCGTCAGAAGTGGAATTTGAATCCACACCTCCAGGGGAGACTGCAATCTTATTGTGGAGTCTTAAACCATTCAACCATCCTGACAACAGTTCATGGAGTCAAATCCATGATACAGTACTGCCAGCAGAGTAGTTACAGAATAGCCTAAGCAGACCAGTGGATCTGGTCATCAGTGTAAACAGATCTGTAAAGTCTGTCACCACGAAGAATAGGACCAGTGGGTCTGGTTATCAGTGCAAATGCATCTGTAAAGTCGGTCACCAAAAAGGATAGGACCAGTGGGTCTGATTACCATTGTAAATACATCTGTAAAGTCAGTCACCAAGAGGGATAATATACTTTGCCTTAGATTCTAATTGCATGCGAACAACATGGCATGGGTTTGGGTAAAAGCAGATAAGAGATGATGGAATATACAGACTGAAGTCATATATGAGCATATGTGAAAGCTGTGAGGCCATAAGCCTTCTATGGATCGTGTGTAAATATCTCTGAAGGTATGAAACCATGGGTGAATGCCTTTGAATGATGTGTTAAAATACCTGAAGGATGCGAGCCCACAGGGCCATGCCCATAGACAATATGTGTGTACATCTGAAGGTATTAGGTCTCAGGTGCATAACTATGGATCATGTCTTAGTATACCTCAAAGTTATGAGGACATGCATACATGTCCATAAGCCATGTGTTAACATATATCTAAAGGGTGTGAGGCTGCAGGTGTTTACCACAGATCATGTGCTAATATCTTGAACATGTAGGGGCACAGGTATGTGCGCATGAATTATATTTTAACATATCTGAACGTATGATAGCGCAGGTGAGTGCCCATGGATCATATACCTCTGACTGCCCTCCCATCACTACTACATCCTATATTTCTGCTTGGACTCCTTTTTCAGCAGTGCTAGCTGTTAACCCTCAACCAGATTTCTAGCAAGAACCTCCAAACTAATCCCACAGTGTAGCTGCCAAACTAAACGCCTAGTTATCAAAAACAAAAAAGAATACTTCCAGTCTATCCAAAACCAACACAGACTAAACCCCAAAAGTTTTTGGGGAACAATCAACTCCCTACTCCACCATGGAACTAACAGCAACCCATGTCCAAACCCAGAAAAAACACCCTCTGAGATAGCCTCCCTCTTTAAAACATACTTCATTGATACCATAAAAAAACTTACTACCACCTTCCCACTTATTACAGCTGACCCACCAGGACTCCAACTATGCAATCCCCTTCAAAGCCTCTACCTCCCTTTCACACTAACACCCATACCCATTTCCACTATCAAAAAACTTCTTCACAAACTCAAACCCTGTACCAATGCCCCTGATAACGTACCCGCAGAATACTTACAACTCTCAGCCTCCTCTATTGCATATCCTAACAGCATCTTCCTCAACTGGTCCATTGAAGAATCCTGCATACCTGATATCTGGAAAAAAGCATTTATCCTTCCACTTCACAAAGGCTTCAACAACTCTGACAGCTCAAATGTCTGTCTCACTGCCATTCTCTCCCCAATTTCCAAAATACTGGAGAAATGTATTCACACTCAGCTTCAGAATCACCTAATACAACACCAAATCCTCTCCCCCACTCAACATGGCTTTAGCCCTGGACATAGTACTAACAGTGCCCTCATTTCCTTCCTTGACACAGGAAACAGAGCTTGAGATGCTGGTTCCTTAGTCTCAGCACTCTTCCTTGATCTGTCAAAGGCATTCAATACTATATCCCACTCCCTCCTGCTTACTAAACTCTCTAATCTTAGCCTATCTCCCCCTACCCTACAGTGGTTTACTAACTATCTCAGTAACAGACAGCAATATACTAAATGGCAACATTCTTCCTCCCATTTCATAACTACAAATACAGGTGTGCCCCAAGTGTCAATACTGGGACCCCTCTTATTCAGCATGTTTGTCAATAACTTTCATTCCTCAATCATCAACAGTACTGTCATCCAGTATGCAGATGACTCAACTATCATCTGCTCTGCTAATTCTGCCCCCACACTACAGCATCTCACCCAAGAACCTTTTACTTCCACCGAAACCTGGATGTCTCAAAATCATCTCGCTCTCAACCCCAATAAAACAAAACTTTTAATATTCACCCCCACAAAATCCAGCCCTGGTGACAAATCACTATTCTCCATCCATTACCAAGATAACACCATCACTGAAGTTGTACCCAGTACCAAATTACTAAGTGCCATCATTGACAACAAATTAACTTTTGACCTCCACATCTACAGTAACATAAAGAAAAAACATCAAAAACTAGGTGCCCTTTACAGGCACAACTATTTTCTTGGTCTCTCTGCAAAAAAAGGCTCTGGCCTCATCCTTCCTGCTTCCAACACTTCTATAAGGCTCTCCTATCCTCCCCAATCTGCAGTCCTTCTTAAGAATAAAACTAGACTCTTGCTACAGCAAAGTTGCTAAATTTGCTACCAATGCAAAATATTCTACCCATCACTGCTCCTCTCTGGATCAACTAAATTGGCTAGAATCCCCACACTATCTCACATTTTTACAATTAACTACAGCCCATAAGCTCATCTACAACCCAGACACCTGCCCTTCCCTCTCCTCCATACTGACCATGCACCATCCTAACCGACACTTTAGGTCTGAAAGCAAAATGTTGCTATCCATAGAGAAACCTAAACTCTTAGCCAGTTAAATGCTATATTCCTATACTGTCTCTAAGGCATGGAAAAAGCTCTCCCTTCACTTAGATCTGTCAGCAACCCAGCCTCCTTTAAAAAATCCCTCAAACTATATCTCTCCTCACATTGGTTCTGCTCCTGTTCCCCAACAGCCAATCCCAACTCCTGATTTCCCTCCCTGGTGTTATACCGCTATCACTTCCTTAACTTCACGTTGTCTACTTCCTGCTTCCCTGTCACTCCTACCTGTCCTTACCCTCCTATTTCCTACTATTCTTACACTGTACTTAACTCCTCACAGCTTATGAACCTGCAGATATATCATATTTATGTGTTATTTTAATATACACTATGAACCTTGTGGACATATTTCACTCATGTGTCATCTGAATACAAGACATTTATACTTCTATATGTCCATGACTGTAACCTTTTCACTGTTGTTTTATTATCAGATTAATTCAATGTAATAGCACTGCTTGATTTGTTTATCTGTAATAATATTTTTCTTTGTATGTAATTTTGTGGAGCTTTTCTCCCTGGGCTTCCACTGAAAATGGGCTCATTCAGGCCCAGTGAACGTTCCTGCTTAACAAATGCAATAAATAAATAAATAAATGTGATAATATTTCTAAAGGGTGTGATGTTATGGATGCATGCCCATAGGTCATGCATCTGAAGGGTGTGAGACCACATGTGTTATCATATGGATAATGTGATACTATATCTAAAGGGTGCGATGTAATGGATGCATGCCCATAGGTCATGTCTCTGAAGGGTGTGAGTTCATGGATCATATATTATATATGGACATGGGTATAAGCCCTTTTATAGGTTCATAGGTAGTTACTAGGCTATCGGCCCTGGAGCCTATATAAGCCTAGCCAAAAAGGTTCGCTGGCTTTCACCACCCAAGAAAATTATTTTCCTGTGCCCCTGTCTAGCAGTGCCGCAGAAGTGATTCCCCGGGTGAATTTTCTATTTCCCATTCAGTCATCGAAATTTTTCTTAAAGAGGGCCAATAAGGAGTTTTGCTTGACATGAATGGGTAGTTTGTTCCAGAGTATGGGAATTCTCTGGGACAGGAATCTATCCCTCCAGCATGTTCTGTTTATTGTGGTGACAAGGTTTAGGTCCCTGGAACGTGTGGTTCAGAGAGATTGGGATTTCTTTAAGTGAGGTGGGCCACATAGAAGGATTTCCTGACTACTGTGGCGATGTGGTTATCAAAGAAGAGACTACTGTCCACCTGTGTCCCGAAGTCTCTTATCATACTTTCAGTGTTTAGTGAGCTACCGTCTATGTGGTAGTTCATGGGTACTGAGTTTTTCCCAAAGGGGATAACAATGCACTTCTTGGCATTGAGTTTGAGGCCATGACATTGACACCAAACATCTGTCTCTGTGAGGCCCTTTTGTAGAATGTCTACATCATTAGGTGATTATATTATGGCTCCCAGTTTGCAGTCATCTCCAAACTTTGTTAGCCAAAGACCTTCTGTGTTGGCCTGCACTTCAGAGAAGTAGATGCTGAACAGGAGAGGACCCAGGACCGAACCCTGTGGTACTCCACTCGTCACTGGTCTGAAGTCGGACTTGGAGTCGGCTACTTTTACTGTGTGGGTTCTGTCAGTGAGCCAGTTGACACCCATCTTGTGACATAGGGATTTATGCCTAGTTTAGTGAGTTTATCTATAATTCCAGAGTGGGGGATGGTATCGAAAGCTTTGGCGAGGTCAAGATAGGCTGTGTGCACTACCTTGCCCTCATCTATGGCTCTAGTGACTGCTTCAAAGAAGTCAATCAGGTTTAGTAGACATGATCTACCTTTTACAAACCCAAACTGAGTGGGATCCAGGGTTTGGAGGTTACCTATGTCTTTGTTTATAAGCTCCAAGATGATACATTCCATGGCCTTGCAGACCAGGCTCATCAGGCTAATGGGGCAGTAGTTTCCAGGGTCCATGGTGGCACCTCTTTTGTGGTGTGGGATAACCGTCGCTGTGCGCCATTCAGTAGGCACATAGACTGAGGTGAGGCTATGATTGAACATGGTACTTAGGTGGGGTGCCAGTTTGTTCTATAGTTCATGTAGTATGCAGCCTGGGATGTTGTCTGGTCCCATGGATGCTGTGTTCTTGGCTTTGGAGAGTACGGTCTTTACTTGTTCATCCATGATTACAGGGGCTTTGCATTCTTCCGGTATTAAGATGGGCCCTTTGGAGGGTGAGAGGGGGCTAAAGTTAGCATTGAACCTGCCAGGATGTTGGCAATATGGGTTGGTTCTGTATATTTAGTGCTATTGTGCTGTAGCTCAGGGCAGATTTGAGTGCTGCCGTTGAGATTCTTGACATAGCTGTAGAATGCTTTGTGGTTGTCTTTGGAATCAGTGGAGATTTTATTTTCATAACTGGCTTTGGAGGATTTTATGAGGGATCTCAGCTTCTTGCTGAGGCTGACCAGGCAGTTCCTTCAATTTTGGGATTCTTCTGTTGTAAAGCCTGTTTATGGCAGGGGACCACCAGATTAGCTTCCTTTTTTTTTGGAGGACAGTGCCTTGGTTCTGTTGGGGATACCATGATACATGCACTCATGTGCTTATACAGTGCATTTGTGTAAGATTCAGCAGTCGTACTTCTATTTTCTGTCTGCATGGGTGTCATAAAGTTTGCCACTTCTGTCTTAAGAAGCATGAAGTTGGCTTTGGAGTAGTTTTTGATGGTGGTTTTCTTAATGTGGGGTGGGGGTGGGATATGGATGTCTAGGGTGATTTGCTTGTGGTCGGATCTGACCAGCGAGGAGTTGACCTCTGGCGTGGAACATTGGTTACCCATATTGGTAATGATCAGGTCCAGGATATTGCTGCCCCTGGTGGGGGTGTAGACAAGCTGATCCAAGGCACTGGAATTTATGAATTCCAGAAAACGTTGAGCGAATGAGTTGGTACATGAGTAGTTTTCCCAGGTGATGGTGGGGTAGTACAAATCACCCATAATTAAGGTAGTGGGTTGTACCTTAATATTTAACAGTATCTTAAGAAATGAAGAGTTGAAATCCTGGGGCATGGTGGGGGATCTGTAACAAGCTACAACATGGATTGCAGTCTTGCCAAGTGTTAGTTGCACTTGGATAATTTCAGATGCATTATGTTGAGCAACTAGCCTGGAGGTGTGGATATCTTTAATAAATATGGACATGCCTCCACCTTTAGTGTTTCGGTCCAGGTTAGGTGGCTGAAAGGTGTGGTATGAATTAAAGCTTGGTAATGCAAGGGTGCTCTCTGGAGCCTTGAACCAGGTCTCTGTCACTGCACAGTTATTAAGCTTTCTGGTGATCAGCAGTCTCCAGGAAATAATGTAACTGCACTCCTTCTGTCACCGAGAAGGAGTGCAGTTACATTATTTCCTGGAGACTGCTGATTACTAGAAAGCTTAATAACTGCTTTATAGGTGACAGCTTCGAATCTGGGTGATCAGCAGTCTCCAGGAAATAATGCAACTGCACTCCTTCTCTCACCAGGAGAAAACAGAATCACTAATTCCAAGATGACTACCGAGTGGCAGAATGTGGGCTCTACAATAAATGGTGGTCTTGCAACAGATGCTTAAAGGTAAGATGAAAAAATTGGCTTATCCTAAACACTGCAGTGTGCACTAGAGGAGTTAGATGTGATAGTAGGTAACTAAAGTTTAGTGATTTCACAAAATGATAATTTTGTGCTTACTCACACCTGCCAGTAAAAGCAGACAGGAAATTAGATATATGGTCAAATTAACATAAGGGGCAGGCAACTAGAAAGATAGTGGTGTTTAAGAACACAACAGTAACTGGGTGGGAGGGTGGAAAAAATTTCTGTCTGACTCACAAGAGACAGAGCTGTGGTCTCTCTTCAAGTTTTAGTATGCAGTTAAAAGAAGAATACAAGTAAAACACAGTGTAAAGAAAACAAATCACAGTATACAAAATAGAAAAAAGCAATAAAGTAATACAAAACACAACAAATAAAAATCAAACTAACCTTTTCCTCACAGCAAACTGTAGCAGAATCTGGGTGAGCCTTTCCAGTAATGCCATGCGTCATCATGTGTTCACATATCTGAAATATATGAGCTCATGAGTGTGTGCTTATGACTCATTTGTTAAACTTTCTGAAAGGCGGTTGGCAAAGAGTGCATTTCCATAGATAACAATCATAAGCTTAAATCAATAAGGAATTAGGTGAAGTAATTTTATTTGAAATTTTTCACAGCAGAAGACCAAATATAGAACCTTAAGGTAAACCAGCTGCTATCAGCATACAACTTTAAATGGTTTTATGATCTTTTACTCTTAACAGTTTTACTACCTGAGTAACCAATGAACCAGCCTAATGCTGTCCTACAAACCTAATGCCAGTTGCGTCTCTGATAAGTTAAAATGGATTAAATAAACCACAAGCCTATCTAAGGTCACTAAAGAAACTGCATGTAAGGACACCTTTGTCCCAGCAATCCCTGAGCAGATATCCCCGAGTATGGTGTGAAGCTTCGTGCTGGTACCATGCCCTTTGTGGAAGCCATGTCTCAAGGAAGCATGTTAATTATATTCACAAGGCATCTACTGAGTTAGGTGATATCAGCTTTATTCCACAATTTGTGCTGTAATGACAAACACCATAAGCATTCTGAGCACCCTGACCTTAAGTTGACAGCATAGTGACATGCCCTGCATCACAATGATGTATCAGATACTAACAAAAAAAAAAAAAAGATGAGACATCCATGCATGTAGCTTAAGGGGCCTGATGTCTATGATCTGTAAATGACAATGCTTGAATTGAACATCTGCTACTGCAAATGATAGTCCTTGTACCCTTGTTGGAAGATCCTCCATTTCAGTCTCCACTAGTGAATGTTGAGTATGTGTGTGTGTGTGTGTGGGGGGGGGGGGGTGCAGAGTTGCACTGAGCTTTGAAACCTAAAACATGTGTATAAGCCAGCAAATTCATAAGAGTTACACAAAAATAAGAATGAATAACCAAAACAGCAAGCAACCATGTATACCACTCTTATGTAAGTGCTAGGGCCTTAAAACCTTCTTCTTTATGTAATGACATCCACCATAAAACTTCTACCCCTATCACCCACACCTTATCTGCCATTCCCCCATCATTGAAACCTCTTCCCATATCCCCGACAGCTTATCTGCAGTTCCCTCATTAAAACCTCTTCCCTATCCCTCACAACTTATCTGCCATTCCCCCCTTACAACATCCTCCCCTATCCCGCACACCTTATCTACCATTCCCCCTTAAAACATCTTCCCCATCCGCCATACCTTATCTGCCATTCTCTCCTTAAAACTTCTTCCCCTATCCCCCACACCTTATATCTGACATTCTCCCCTTTTAACTTTCCCCTATCCCCCACACCTTTTCGGCCATTCCCTCCCTGAAACATCTTCCCCTATCCCCCACAACTTATCTGCCGTTCCCCCCTTAAAATATCTTCCCCTATCCCACACATCTTACCTGCTGTTCTCCCCTTAAAATTTCTTCCCCTATCCTACACAACTTATCTGACATTATTCCCTTAAAAGATCTTCCCCTATCCCACACTTTTCTGCTATTCTCCCCTTAAAACATCTTCCCCTAGCCCACACACTTTATATGCTGTTCTCCCCTTAAAACGTCTTCCCCATCCCACACGTCTTATCTGCTGTTTCCCCCTTCAAACTTCTTTCCCTGTCCCCACAACTCATTTAGACCATGACCTCACAGTGCAGTATACTGCTTGCCATTTTTGGATGCCTAAAGCTCTTTCATGCAAACATTCAGATATATAAACACCAGAGGCGGCCCGTGCTATTGGACTGCCAGACTGCAGCCCCCTCAACTGTAAAATAAAGAAAAAGTAATAAAATAAAAAGATAAAAAAAACACGGACTTTCGTGCATGCGCACTAGGGACTGCTGCTGAGACAGTCCGGAGCATGCACAGAGTGTCTCAGCAGCAGTCCTGACTGTGAAACATGAAGAACGGAGCTCCCAGAAGTCTATGCAGTTTTAAACTGCATAGACTGTCCTGGAAAACACGTCGGGGTCAGACTGCGACGTCAGCAGTTTGCTGTAGTCTCATCGGGGGAAGATCTCGCAACAGGCAGGGTCGGGATTTGCACGGGTTTTCGTAGAGTTTGGATTAATGGTGGTTTGCTACAAGATCTACTACAGGTAAGTGTGTGGACAGGGATTTATGGTGTGTGTGTGTGTGTGTGTGTGTGTGTGTGTGTGTGTGTAAATGCCCCAGGTGCAATATACTGGTGGTTAGACTCATGGTGGTGTGGTAGGGAATACCTCAGGCTTGAACCCTGTACCTTGTATGCAGGTGTTAAAGACCTGAATTCCCTACCCACCACCATTTGCAAAACAATTGCAGATTTTTGCCTCATATTTGATCTGATCTGTTCCTCATAATATCTGTGGTTTGTAAATGTTGCAATGCTTGATATTTGATGGTGCAGTGGTAGCATTGTTGCCTCACAGCTGCAGGTCCTCAGGTTTGATTCTTGGCTGGGGTGCCTTCTTTGTGGGGTCTGTATCTTCTCCCTGTGTTTGTGTGGGTTTGCTTTTGTGTCCTCCCATGTTACAAAGACATGTCTGCATTATTTCTTCCTGGGCCTCTGCTGAAAATTGTTTTTTGTTCCAAGTCAGACTGTCCTGATTAACAAATGTTAAATAAAATTGACAGGCATTTGAATTTCAGACTTCAGGTTTCTGAATGTTTAATTCCTTACATATTTGATGGTGCAGTCATGCAGTGGCAGTATTGTTGCCTCACAGCTATAGGTTTTCTGGTTTGATTCTTGGCTGGGGTGCCTTCTGTGTGGAGTCTGCATCTTACCCCTGTGTTTGTGTGGATTTGCTCTGGTGTCCTGCCATTTTACAAAGACATGTGTCTACAGTATTTTTCCCTGGGCCTCTGCTGAAAATTGTTTTTGTTCCGTCAGAAGTAAAATTGACAGGCATTTGAATTTCAGACTTCATATTCTTTAGAAAATACATAATAAAACAACTTTTTATTCTAGCGATAAATATATAGTAACACAACCTTTTATTATAGCAATTTTCTAAGTTTATAAGATGACTATTTGAAATTTGTCCTTATTTCTGGGACTGTGTTACCCTGTTATTAGCTTTGTCCAGGTTTTTTGTGCTAAGGTTGACAGCTATGGCAAGAACTGAATTCACTGAATATGTTTGAGGGCTGTATACTGGGTTTGTCCAGGTGTTTTGTGCTAAGAGGTTGACAGCTATGGTGAGAACTGAATTCATTAAATGATAGCCATTTAAGTTTCAGTCTTCCTCTCTTTCACAAAGCAGCTGATTTAGCGTAGTGGTATGTTGCTCTGACTGTTTTGCACAGGGACCTTGGCAGTAAAATGTATGGTGGTAACACAGCATTTTTCTTTCACAAAGCAGGTGATTTGGCATAGTGGTATGTTGTTCTGACTCTTTTGCAATGGAAGGTGTATCAAAGAGCACATGTATGTTTCATATGCAAGGGGCCTATGATTTGAAAACAGCCCAGAATTAATCTTTATCTGCCACGGGTAAAATGTATTTTCTTTGAATGTGGGTTTCAATGTTGTTTCAATGAATGTGAGTTTCAATGGCAGAGACGTTTTAATGCCAAGTTTGTTTAGCAGATGTCTTAGTGTTTGTGCTGTAAAATGCAAAATAAAACTTTCAAATGAAGTTCAAATCATCATAGAAGTAAATCAGTATGCACATTAGTGTTTATGGTAAATGGAGTGAAATAGCCAAGTAATGGATCATTGGAATGGCTGCAGGGAAAGACTCCATTCGACCATGGTTTTGTGAGGGGGAAGGGCGGCAAACTTAGGCAGTCCCAGCTGAACCATACCTCCCAACTGTCCAGATTTTCAAAGAATGAATAGATTTTTTGCTTCTTATTTTTGGTTTGTTCCTCATAAAATTTGTGGTTTTCTGGCAAATCATTTAGGAATTAAGTCACTAAATAATGACACACTGAGTTTCAGACTTCATAACCTTCAGAAAAATGCATGCTAAAGTAAGACCTGTTCTATCAACTGTCTCAGTTTATACAAGAGCAATTTTAGTACTGTTTATATGTTCCCCCAATATATTTGGCCTTGTCCAGATTTATTGCATTAACAGGTTGAGAGGTACATGCAAATAAACTGCATTATAGAATTAGGCATAGCCAAACCTCTCAACTGTCCCTGATTTTGGCTCAAAATGTTGCTCTTCCCCTAATGATCCCTCCACAAAATAGCAATTTTGGAAGAAAACATGGAGGGTTTATAATTAAGAAATAACTGTAATAATCAGTTAGATTACTTTTATTTCAGAAATGCATGTAGATTCTTTTATTTTGTCAGCTGCTCAAGTTAGAAGTACTAATATTAAAGTGTCCCTTCTTTGACAGGTTCCCAGCTGTATTGTGTTGCTATTTTATATTTTTACATCA
This sequence comes from Protopterus annectens, assembly GCF_019279795.1. Taxonomy (NCBI): domain Eukaryota; kingdom Metazoa; phylum Chordata; order Ceratodontiformes; family Protopteridae; genus Protopterus; species Protopterus annectens. The sequence goes on from NC_056747.1 coordinate 143,448,173, forward strand.
CATTTTTGGTCCATTTTTCATAAAATTGTGTTTTTTTGGCAAATTAGCGTCAAATCATTAAAGACTGAAGTTAGAAAATAATGACAGACATTTGAGTTTCAGATTTCATACCACTCAGAAAATTCATACTAATGCAAGACCGCTATTATCTTTCTAAGTTTATAAGAGCAATATTTTAAAAATTGTCCTTATTTCTGGGCCTTTGTCCCATTTCTTTGTATGGCTTTGTCCAGATTTCTTGCTCTGAGGTTGAGAGATACGACAAATGTGTCAGGGCCATCACAAGTCAGCCAGAGACATTTCAAACTGTGACATACTTGTTGCACCCCACTCCCCCATGTAGTGACTCTGGATGTGTCGAAGAAAGGCAAGGAGTAGTTATGCAGTGTAAATGTGCAGAGTACCTCCCCCCCATCCAAGGTAGACACAAGTACTAGAGTGGCTTTTAATCTGTCCTTGATTTTTACAGAATGGTCTGGTTTCTGTCATATTTTTTGTACTGTTGATATATGCTTATTACTCAAAGTGCCTGTTGCTCTATATTTAAGTAGCAATACTTTAATGACCATCCAGTAAGCTTGGCTAAGATTGCAAGATGCAAGTAAGCTTTAATAAGCATACTGTTAAAGAATTGCCAACATTGAAAGCCTTTCTGTTGCCATGTAGAGAATACTTAACTAGGTAATGCATATGCCAGTATTTGTAATAAAGGACAGGATTACATTATTTTAAGAGTCTCATTACACTTGGAGGCTTCCAGTCATCTCTGCAGGCTTTACCCGTAAACAGAATGCCAATCGTGTGGTCCATAAGTAATCATTTTAAGCAATGTATCTTGAGCTTATTTCTTGTTTGCTTTTCATTTTTTACTTTGATCATGTTTTCCCCATGAAACAAGTAGATGTCAGGCAGCAGGTCTTTTTTTGGATAAGGAACATTTTTACAAGTGGGGGCATCAGAAATTTCTACTTTCAGCATGTTACTTGGTACTTTAATAAAGCTGAATATAAATTATAATTAGAACTGCAGTGCAAGAAGTGGTTTGAGTTGAGTTCTGCTTGTTTTTCTTACACTTGATTTTGACTGGCATTCCATTAATGTATTTAAAAAAAGTAATTTATTTTTTCATGCCTCACAACCTTTTTTGTTTCCATCTAGATATTAAGCTGTTATGCAGTCAATGCATTGAAATATTTTTATTCTTCTACACTTCATTTTGTCTTGATTGGACTCTCATAATGACGGTTTGGCACCCAGGGCAGTATATTTAGTTTTTGTGGTTTTGAGCATAGCTCCTCCCCTTTCTAGTTGGCTGCACCCCTTCCCATTGACTCCACCCATTCAGCTGTTTCCTGCAGCCCACCTTTGATTTGAAGTCACCAGCCGCCACTGCTCTTATCCTCTAAGTTCTGTCAAGTTTTTGTTACCTAACCCATTAATATTAAATAATACTATCCTTACCCAAACACATCCTATTTTAACTACTATCTATCCTTTATAAGCTAAGAAATGAAACACAGTTGTAACAGTAAATATATAAATATAATTATATTCCTCCGAAATGTGTTCAGATGTTTTTATACATATATTTGTAATAGTATTGAGTCGTTGCAAATATGACCATATATATGTAATCTTTCTTCATGGTATTCATATTTCTGTTTTTTTTTTAACCTCATGCCTGCACACTGCAATGTTCTCTATTTTTTTTATGGAGGGTTTCTTCACAGGAGACCACTGAAAAGGGGCCTGTTAATTCACTGGCCATGTTAGCCTATCCCAGTTAATATAAACAATAAATAAGTAAAAATACAGATAGGACAACATAAATCTGCATGTTCGGAGGAAGAGCAGCCTATTAGGTAGATCATTATATTTGCCCCAGATATATATTTAATTAGGAATAATTTTCTCAGACAAAAGGATATAGTAACAGACAATCAAACTATGCCTATCATTGTGACATTCAGACCTTGTTTTACCTGAAAGTGTTCAACTACCCTGGATGACAAGATTGTTCATTCTAACAATAAGCCTAATTATGTTAAGCTGTTAAAAACCTTTGGTGTTACTTATATCTTATGTGATGCAAGTAAACATTATTTCAGGTTTCACATTTTACAAATGGCACAGTCACCACCAAGAAGTAGGGTTTCAGAAACAATTGTCAAGGAACGAGGCAACTGGCAAATAAAACTACAAGTATGAACTATCTCTGCTAGAAGAAATAGTTTTAGCTTGACTCCTTATCTCCATTAAGTGATTTTTTATAACTAATTGAACTTGTTTCTTATTAAATATTATCGAACATCTAAAAGTTGGTTGTTTTGCTCCAATTTAAAATGATGAGAGGAGTGTACCCCAAAATACGTTATCTGAATAAACAATTCTTTAGTTTCTTCATTTTGCAGTTTGCTTCAAATAAAACAGACACACACACACACACACACACACACACACACACACACACACACACACACACACACACACACACACACACACAAATCTCACTCTCTCTCTCTCTATATATATATATGTATATATATATATATATATATATATATATATACATGTATACATATATATATATATATATATATATATATATATATATATATATATATGGAATACATGCATTTCATCGAACAACCTTCCGTCGATCAGGTACAACACTGACCTGCAACGTCGAATCTCCCTGTGGCAAACTGTCGGAATGTCGAACAAAACACAGAATTCGACAATTCTGACTGCTCTACCACCTAAACAGGCGCTACCATGGGTCACTAAGGGGGGGACATTTTGCATTTTGTGTTTGCCTTTATGCGAACTTGCAGACATGCATTCAAACATTTTCCGATGGGCCATCTACCGGCTGACCAAATGTGTGCATACTTATATATATATATATATATATATATATATGGGTCTACTTCAAAAGACAGAAAGACCAGAACACCGAAACTGATTACACCGAGACCAAAAGAACGAAACCGTAGAACACAGAAAAGTGCGAAATTCAAAATCCCAATGTTATGGGAGTTTTAATTAGCGTTTCTGGTGTTCCGCTGTAAGTAAGTGTGTATGTGCGAGTGTATTTGTCAATCAGTCAATGCATTGAAATATTTTTATTCTTCTACACTTCATTTTGTCTTGATTGGACTTTCATAATGACGGTTTGGCACCCAGGGCAGTATAGTTAGTTTTTGTGGTTTTGAGCATAGCTCCTCCCCTTTCTAGTTGGCTGCACCCCTTCCCATTGACTCCACCCATTCAGCTGTCTCCTGCAGCCCCCTTTGATTTGAAGTCACCAGCCGCCACTGATAAACACACACAAAGAGAGCTGTGGCAGTTAGACTATGAAACTAGTTCTACTCTCAAAAAATACGAAACCAGTTGTCTCGTCTCCCATAGGTTTGGTAAAGCTCACATTCTCATGTCAGACTCAGATTAATGTCTTTGATGTGAAGGTTGCAAACTCAAGACTTTTTTTTTGCAATACAAGCTGGAGGTTTTTAGTCCTGTTCTTTAAATGTTCAGCATGTATGTTCAGTAAGCTTTATTTTTCTGAATTACTTCAATGATCACTTTCTCCTTTGTGTTAAATAATTCTATTTTCCTAATCTTACTCACTTCACATAACAACCCACTGTTCCAGATCGTGTATTTGTTTCTTCCTTTATTGATTTGTTCCTCATCCTTAAATGGAACTGCTAAGTAAACCTTTACCCAGCATACCAACGTGCATACCTAAACGTTTCAGAAGTGTGAAAAAAATCCATGTAAAATCTATTCACAAAGCATTTTTTATTGTCCTGTTTTTCCTGTATTTCATGGTTCTTAATGCTTAGATTTTTCCAGTGTTTCTTGAGAAAAAGGCAACACACACACACATACCTCAGATCAGGGATGGCTTGTTTCAAACTAAGCAGATGTCTCTCTCTGATTAGAACTGTACTGAACTTTTTATAAACTTACCACTACAGCTAAGAGTGACTTTCGTTATGCTTGTATTATTTTTATCATTATATTAGGTCTCAAATTATCTTTTATGTAAACCATGTTGGGCTACAGTAGCTTGCAATTTATTTTTTTTTTTATTTGAAAAAATGTCTATAAGACTGGGGTTAGCATGCAATTACTACTTTAATCTGTGTACTCTCTTATCAGTTTCTTTTTAGGTTCACAAACATTTCCAAAAGGAACCAAGGTTCTTTGGATGTGGTTTATTTCCATATTACACTTTGTTGATGAGGTAAACACACTGAGTGGAGCTGAATTACAAGGGTGACCCAAAAGGGACAAAAGAAAGCAAGAATACAATTATAAAACTAATGCAGTAAAATACAATGACACAGAAGAAAGAGAATTAGCCGGTAGGTACATAGTAAACACCAAAATTCATCATTTGTTTATTTTAAAGCTGTATATCTATTTCCAAAGAATAAGAGCATTAAATGGAGCTCTATAATTTTCATTTTGAATACTAACAAAATTCATTAAAGGTCCTACAAGCACTGTTAGTGGTCGCTGTCTGAAAAAAAGTGATGGTTTGAACAGAAAAGTTTGCATGACAAGCACTTTTGTCTGCATGTAAGAGTATTCACCAAGACAGAAATAGAAGTACTAACAACTTTATCAACAGAACTATGTCCAGTCCTAGAATTTGAAGGAGAAAGTGGTCAGACTATCACAGTTTGCTTCAAGGAAAGTGTAATGCAATTAATGTACGGAAATGGCTATGTTAAGTCCAGAGAATAAAATTTTACAAGCAGCGTGCATCTAGCAGGGATACTGCTTCCTAGAGACGTCTAAGCAGCTTTAAATTCTGTACACCTACTCAACTGAAACAAAGGACAGCTGCAATCTAAGTCGAGGCTAAATCATCGCTACATGAGCAGCACTTCTTCATGTGGCACAGAGAATGAAGGCTCAGGAGTGAGGCCAGGTCCTAGAGCAGTCAGTGGGAGCAATGTCAAATCTGTCTGTAATGTGTTTTCCATTATGGGGCTCATAGCCTTCAGACATCAGGTTCTAGATATGCATGGGTGTAATAATCTGGTTCTTGTCTCTGCTGGAGGGCAAACGCCACTGCAGCAACATAGCAAAAAATACAGCTCACCACTATATCAGAGATGCCATGTTATTGTCACAGCTGTAGCCTAGTCATACTCATGTCCATAAGGTCACTTCTCAAAGGGGTCATCATGATCTAGAATGCAAACTGTGATTGGGGGGGGGGGGTCACTGCCAGTTCCAGGAAGTGCCACAGCAGGTGATAGAGAAAATAAACTGTGAATGGTGGGGTGTGTATGTGTGTCAGAATGCATCATGTTCATAGGTAGGTACTAGGCTATCGGCCCAAGGGCCTACGTAAGCCTAGCCAACATATATTAATCCAAGTGAAGAGTGAGGCATGACCTTTATCAAAAAAAATGGCTTGAAGAAAACTAACTCAATGGGCCTACCGAAATGCACTGCCGTTCAAATTGTGATTGATATGAAACAGATATAACTCCAAATAAATGAATTAGAAAAGTGAAGCAGTGTTGACAGTACATAATCAAGGTTTGATGGACCTCCTTTAAAGTATATTTAAAATACAACTAATTGTTTACATTTCTGTAGTGTACTTGCTTCATACGGCTGTAACAAAACTAAAATGAGTCAGCATAAGTAATTCATTTGCACAGCCTCTTCAATTTGTAGGAAATGCACAGTAAATGTTGTCTAGTTCAGCATTTCTAATTATTCAGTGCTGATAGGAAGTGAAGCAGTGCAAAGCCATTTTCAGGAAAACCCTACAATTGTGCTTCCCCATTAGAGTTACACTACATAGATCGTGCAAATTTACAGACTCTCTATAAAATGTATCTTTTTATGCACTCCTCTAGTAAAGTTCATATTTACAGAATGATTCACAGAAGAATACTTCAATAGCTTGATTGTTTTTATGAGAAAAATAAGAACAGCTCAAACATGTTTTAAATTACCTCTGCTGCCAAACAAAGCATTCCAAGAAACAAAACGAGCTCTTAATTGTACAAACTTTTATTAATATCATAAATCAATACCCATTCAAGCAATCAGATGCAATGACTCCCTTCCATGTGAAACCCACGAAGCAGGGAGAGTATCACATCTGAACTGCAATAATGGAATGCAGCACATTCAAAAATAGAAAATGGCTAGGCTTTCTTTAAAACGGACCATAAACTTTGTTTTGACAATACATTATAAATCATATGCTTATTGGGATTTACTGTGTTATTCATTTAAATGCATGACTTTTTACGGGGGGGGGTACCAAAAATAAGCAAACAATAAACAGATAAAGAATCAGATTTTAAACAATCAATTAACTCTGAAAAGTTAAGAAGAATAAGAACTTATCACGCTTAATTGGCTTAGCCTTGCACAGATTTTATTACTCTTTATGTTATAATGTACATTAAGAATTAGTACCTGTCAGGGATGGAAGTTATACTGACATTAACCCTCAGCTAGCCAGATTTGTTCCCTCAGGTGAACACACAGGCCAGCAGGGAATAAATCCCTGCAAGACTCCAACCCTGGTAAGTATTACATATATTGATGGAATGCAAAATTGTTCAGATTTTAATTTGTCTGTTTCTGGCTCATTGCATGCCTGCAAAGTTTACATAATGCATATATAACATTAATCACATCACACAAAACAAGAAAAATAGTTAAAATGGAAGGTGATTATATGTCTGCACTGTCATGCTTGGCAGTTATCATAGTGAAAATTCAGATTAATGTACCCCAGGGTGAGCATTAGCAGTCATTCCTGTTAGTCACCCACATGAAAACAGTGCATTGTAAGAGAAAGGCAATGTCTGTGGAAATATGTATTTAATAATATAATAATTCTAAATAGAATGTACAATATCTAATCCGAATAAACCCATTTATTTTATTTTTTGCTGGGGAGGCTGCACTTCTTTGTATCACTATGACATATTGATTCCAAGGATGGCCTGACCTGGAAGTATTAGGCACCTGAACATGTCATTTTCATGTCAGTTAAATGGCTTATAGCGGTCAGTCACTGAGGTAATGTTCAAATCTGTACAAAAATAAGTGTTGTGCACTATTCTTGACTTTCACTATTATCACTATGACTATGAAACATCTAGTAGAATAAAAATAATCTTTTTACTTGACTGATGTTTAATTATTTCTTAGTTCCTCTGTTATGAGCCAGGAGTTGTTGTCGACACAACAAACACCAACACTTTCTGTGCATGTTCTGGGGATCACCCTAGTGCAGAGTAACCAAATGCAAGTGTTATTGCAGGGGGAAAGATCCCCTGCATCCCTCATACCCCTACTTATTATATAAACTAACTCTGAAATTGCACAATCCCCAGGGAAAGGGAATATTACAAGGACATAAGCAATCTCCAAGCACTTGACCCCAACCAGTTCAGATTCATCAAGGGCAGATCTTGCCTGTTGAATCTGGCTGACTTTTCTGAGAGTCACCAAGGCACTGGATGAGGGAAAGTCAGTACACACAGCTTACCTTGACTTAGTCAAAGCCTTTGATACAATCCCCCACTCGGGTATCATTGAAAAGCTAACATAACTTGGTGTAAATCCCTATCTCATCAGGTGGGTGGCCAACTGGCTCACTGATAGGACCCACAAGGTCAAAATAGGTGCCACAACCTCCGATAGCTAACCTGTCACTAGTGGTGTCCCCAGGGATCTGTCCTGGGGGCATTATTGTTTGGCATCTACTTCTCAGAGGTCCAGGGAAAGACAAAAGGCTTGTGGCTAACCAGGTTTGCTGATGATTGTAAGTTGGGTGCTGCACTGACTCCCCATATGATGTTAACATACTTCAAGAGGGTCTCACAGCAACAAATAACTAGTGCCAAAGTCATGGCCTTGTTAAATGCAAAAAATGTATTGTCATACCATTCGGCAAAAACACGGCCACTACTGATTATCACAAAAGCGGCACCCCCCCAACTGCACAACCTGTGGTGAGAGACCTGGGTATACGAGCTGACAACAATCTCACATTTCACCATCATGTAGTGGCAGTGGTCAGAAAAGCCTTTTATACTTGGATCATCTCAAAAGTAAAGGGATTGCATCCAGAAAAACTCAGGTTATTACCTCTCTGCACTCCTCCCTCATTAGGCCAATAAGTGAGTACAATGCTCCGTTTGGTATGTACCTATCCAAACACCTGCACTAACTGGAAAGGCCACAGAAACACCTCACAAAGAGAATCCTTGGCCTCCAACACCTGTCCTATGTGGATAGGCTCAAATCACTATCACTCTACTCTGTATCGTACAGATTGCTCAGAGGTGACCTGTATTTCGCCTACAAGGCAATCTCAGACCCTGCTCTACTAGAGATGCTCCATATCCATAAGTCTAACTCCTCGCATAGTATCCGATCGAAAGGCTTACATCTAATATGTTCATAGGTTTATAGGTAGATACTAGGCTATCTGCCCTAGGGCATTTATAAGCCTAGCCCGAGTGTATTTGGCTTCCGCCTCCTTATTAGATTAGCCTACTGTGCCTCTGTATAGTATGTCACAGAAGGTAGCCCTTTAAGATTAGTTTACTGTGCCTCTGTCAAGCAGGGACACAGAAGAGATCCCAGGGGTGAATTTGCGATTTCCCATCCACGTGTCCAGATTTCGCTTGAAGAGGGTCAGCGAGGGGCTATGTCTAATATGAATTGGTATTCTATTCCAGAGTGAGGGGAGCCTCTGGGAAATGAATCTGTCCCTCCAGAATGTCCTATTTATTTTTGTGCTGAGGTTTAAGTCCCTGGAGCGTGTAGCTCTAAGAGATTTGGATTTTTTTGAGGTGGAGCATGTCCATTAATTCTGGGTTAGACATGGCTTTGTACGTCAGGCATAGATCGCCTCTGAGTAGGCGGTAAGCAACTGAGTAGAGCTGGAGTTTCTTTAGTCGAGCTGCATAGGACATCTGTTTGTAGTCCATGATCCTCTTGGTGAGGTACTTTTGGGGTCTCTCCAGTTGCTGCAGGTGTCGGGTAAGGTACATCCCAAAAGGGGCATTGTATTCAATTATGGGCCTGATAAGTGACGAGTAGAGGGGCACAATGACCTCTCTTGATCTAGATGTGAACCCTTTCGTGATAAGGTGGGCTATATAGAAAGTCTTTCTAACCACTTTGGCAACGTGATTATCAAAGGAGAGATTACTATCTACGTTGGTCCCCAAATCTCTAATTACTTCTTCCGTACTTAATGGATTACCACCTATGTGGTAATTTGTGGGCACTTTGTTTTTCCCAAAGGGGATGACTATGCACTTTTTAGCATTTAGCTTGAGGCCGTGGTTCTGGCACCAAGCATCCGTCTCCGTGAGACCCTTTTGGAGGATGCTTGTGTCAGCTAGAGAGTCGATTATGGCTCCCAGTTTGCAGTCATCTGCGAACTTTGTCAGCCGTAGTCACCCCGTGTTAGCCTGAACCTCAGAGAAGTAGATACCGAATAAGAGAGGTCCCAGAACTGAGCCTTGTGGGACGCCATTTGTAACTGGTTTGGATTCAGACGTAGCACCTGCAATTCTGACCATGTGGGTTCTATCCCTGAGCCAGTTTGCAACCCATCTTGTGATATAGGAGTTGATATTTAAGCTGGTAGGCTTATTTATGATGCCCGAGTGGGGTATTGTGTTGAAGGCTTTTGCGAGGTCCACGTAGGCTGTGTGGACTACCTTGCCCTCGTCTATGGCTTTGGTAACTGTTTCAAAGAAATCAACTAGGTTTAAGAGGCAAGATCTGCCCTTAACAAAGCCGAATTGGGTAGGGTCCAGTGTCTGGAGGCTCCCAATGTCTTTGTTTATGAGTTCCATAATAATACGCTCCATAGCTTTACAGACCAGGCTAGTCAGGCTTATGGGGCAATAGTTCCCGGGGTCCGTTGTGGCGCCACCTTTGTGGAGTGGGACCACTGTAGCTGTACGCCATTCTTTGGGTACATATCCTGTAGTAATGCTAAGTTTGAACAGCGACTTAATGTGAGGGTTCAGTTCTTCTTGGAGCTTGTGTAAGACACAGCCTGGGACACCGTCCGGTCCCATAGATGCTGTGTTTTTTGCTTTGGAGAGGGCAGCTTTCACCTGTGCATCTGTGATGTCGGGGAGGTTACATTCATTTGGGATAGGCATTTACTCATTTGAGGGTGAAGGGGGGGGGGAGAAGTTAGCACTGAATCTGTCTGCCAGGATGTTGGCTATGTCTGTAGGTTCGGTATATTTTGTACCGTTATGTAACAATTCAGAGCATATCTGGGAGTTTCTGCCCGTATTCCTGACATAATTAAAGAAGGCCTTGTGATTATCTTTAGTGTCTAGGGCAATTTTTCTTTCGAAACTGGCCTTTGATGATTTTATGAGGGATCATAGTTTCTTGCTAATACTGATCGGAGATGCCTTCCCTTTTTGGGATTTTGCTCTGTCATGTAGTAGCTTCCTCCTTCTGTTGTATAGCTTATTTATGGCCGGGGGCCACCAGACAGGTCTCCTGTTTTTGGAGGAGTGAGTCTTGGTTTTATTTGGGATAGCACGATCCATGCATTCCTGCAGGTGCTCATAGAATGCAATTGTAAAGGATTCTGCGGATTGGGCTGTGTTAATCTCTGGCCCAGGGGCTTTGAAGGATTCCACCTCAGTCTTGGGAAGTGTGAAGTTAGCTTTTGAGAAATTCTTTACAGTGATTTCCTTGGCTGGGGTGGGGACGGGATATGGATGTCCAGGGAAATTAGTTTATGGTCTGATCTTACCAATGAGGGGTTTACCTCTGGTGTGGAACATAGAGTCCCCATGTTGGTGATGCCCAGGTCCAATATGTTGTTCCCTCTTGTGGGAGTGGTGACCAGTTGTTCCATTGCGTTAGAGTTTATAAATTCAAGGAACCGTTGGGCGAGGGTGTTTGGGCTTGAGTAGTTTTCCCAGTCAATGTTTGGGTAGTTGAAGTCACCCAATAACATAGTGTTTGGAGAGACCTTCATATTCTCCAGTGTTCTCAGGAATGCCAAGTGGGGTTCCTGTGAAAGGGAGGGTGATCTGTAGCAGGCTACAAACTTAAAGGCAGTTTTGCCTGTTGTTAGTTGCACATGGATGGTTTCCAATGCTTCGTGCAGTGCCACTAACCTGGAGGTGTAGGTATCTTTGATGAATATAGATACTCCCCCTCCTTTTGTGCTTCGGTCCGAGTTTTGGGGCCGAAAAGCATGGTATGAGTTATAACCTGGTAGTGCTGGGGTGCTCTCAGGAACCTTGAACCAGGTTTCTGTTACTGCACAGACATTGATTTTCTCCATACTGAGGAGAGCCTCGAGTGCGTGCATCTTGAGGTTTAGACTTCTGGCATTGAGTAGCATTACCTTTAGTTTTTTTATCCTTGGGTTGTCTATGGAGGTGGGTTTGTCCTTTGAGCCTTGCCTAAAAAAGGCACTATGGGGGTGGCAAGAGCCTTGGCCAGTATACGAAAGCCTAAGAGTGACAGGTGCAAGCCGTCCCTAGCGAACGAATGTGGCTTGTCGAGTATGTCATCCTAGGCTGACAGACACTGGATCCCCTTTGAATGACACCAATACTTTAGCCAATTGTTGAAACTGATCATTTTGTCTTTATACTGTGGCATCATTCTTGGTGAGGGCAAGATGCTACTCAAGGTCAGGGTCATACCAGCCTGGGCTATATGATCAGAGAGCTCCTCTATGTCTCTTTTCATGTAGTCCAGGGAGGTACATCTCAGGTCATTCACACCAGCATGGACAATGACGGAGTCATATTTGTACTTGCTTTGGAGTGACTTGAGTGCTTGCATCATGTGGCGGATCCTGGCACCCGACAGACAGCTTACAGTGACCTTCTCCTTGTTCAGTCTGGTGAGCAGGACGTCAGTGTGCAAGACAATAGAGTCCCCTATAACGAGTGTATTTGGTGTGTTGTTTAGCCTTAAGGGCTGTGATTGTGAGGCACACTGACTTTGTGAGATGTGTAATTTGTGGGTATTGCTGAGGGGTGGCTGTTGCTTGGATATCTGCTTTGGAGGTCTTTGCTGCTTAGGCAGATTTTTATTTAGAGCCTCCGAGTATGTTTTTGTATGTTTATGTGTTGGGTATGCAGATGCAATAGGTCTATGTGAGACTGGATTTGTGGTGTGGGTGGTTACCTTTTCCTCCTGACTGACTGTGCCAGTCTTGGGTTGAGAGAGCTCTGCCTCCAGTTTGGCTGTGTAACTGCATCTCTCACATGTATTAGAGTTTGTTGGAAGGAGGAGAGGGTTGTCTGTGTACATAAGGCAATTGTAACATTGCCTCAAAATTCCCAGATTCAACAGCTGGACTGGAGAGTAACCCTGAAACTGACCCTTGGACATACCAGATTAGTATAGGGAACTGTTTTTTCACTGATCAGATTAGTAAAGGGAACTGATTTTTCACTTGATCAGGAAGGACCAATCGGGAGCCTAGTACTTATGAGAAGTCTAGGGGGTGTAGTGCTTTAGCTAGTTAGTGTTTCCTTATAAGAACTGAGCAAGTGCAGGGCTTTAGAAAGAGAATAGAGTGCTTAATTTGAGAGTTTGAACAGTTTTAAGGGAAAAAAGTGAAGAGCAGACTTTGTGGAGCCTGGAATAGTTTAAACCTGTTTAGGCGGCGCTGCCCGACGCTGCTCAGTGCGTAAAACCACGCAAAAAGAGAGTTGTGGGGTTTTAAGAGAGACAGAGTTCAAGGAGTTTAGAATTGACCCAAAATGGCCAATAAAACTACAGCTTCTAGGCAGTAACCACTCCTACAGGGACAGGCAGGCTGTTCAGTGTTAACCACTCCCACTGGTGAACACAGAGATTTCCCTTTAGCCCAAGCAAGCACTGGCCTTCTAGAAACTTACAAACAGTTCAGAACAGCAAATCTGTAACTGAACTTTCTTAAATTTCAGAAAGTGATAAAAAAGCAAGATTTTTTTGTTTTTTTCTTTTTTTGTTTTAGTTTATAGGTAGCAGAGATATACAAGTAGCAGAATATTCATAACAGTGCAATAAATGACACCACACTTGAGTGCTAGGCCAAAGTCAGGTAAAATGCAGTTTTAAGAGAAAAAAAATGATTTTAAATTAAGTGCAACACAGGAAATGCAGTAAAAAATACTGTTTCTGATACAGATATAAACTTTAGCAAGCCGGAAAATGCCAAAAAGTAGGCGGCAAAGCAGTAAATCTTAACAAAAAATCAGAAGAAAATATTTAAAAATCACAAAAGTGGCTCCTTTTCTTCTCTCAGCGTTTTCTCCTCTTGGTAGGTGCTTCAGCAACAACTAGCAAGCCTGGAAGGATGCCAAAACCACGAGGCAGCCTGGTTTTAAGAGAGAGAGAGATCAAAGAGTGTGACATTAACAAAACCTGCTGGAGAGACAAATTTGTCTCTCAGAGGCTGCCCCATCTCTGAAATAGACTTCCCATACACATCAAGCAAAGTATGTCGCTGATCCTCTTCAAGTGCAACCTTGATAAGTGGATGGGCAACCACAAATTTGTCCCAGGGGTTCCACCTATGTCCCTCACTGACAGAGGTGACAGGTGCTGATTGTGGTTTATTTTCTGGGGATAAACTCTTGGCTAGGCTTGTAAGGGCCCCAGAGCCATTAGCCTAGTAATCTCCTATGATCATACGAACATATTTTGAAAGAGCCCTTATTGTGCTGAATGTGGGCATTGCTGAGAATACAATGGTGCAAAAAAGCATTTGCTGAACCAAAGTCCTCAGTCGGCATAATTAAAATAATAAAGTTAAACTACAGAACATAAAGCACTGTCAGATAAAATGTAGTCATTCAATATCAAGTCACAACTGTCATTCAGTAATTGCTGTTAGTGTTCAGAATTGTTGTTACATTATTATAGAAGTACTAAGTTTTATCAAGCCAATGCTTTAAGCTGTATGCATCTCACACTTAGACAACATTCAAGATTAGCATAGGAGCTACATAATGAAATAATAAATAGTTCACTATACCATCCAACTGTAAAAACTTTATTCCCCTGGCACTTTGGCTCATGCCTTTTAGGGAATACAAAAGACACACACACACACAGTTCACAGTTCACAGTTCAGCTTTAATTAACAATTAACCTGGAACTGAAAAGGAAATTTAATTTTTTGCTGTTAAGTAGGTTTCCCAAAATTATCAGCTTTTGAATTATTTTTGCCTGTTGACTATTAATAAGGTGGGGATCTATACTTATCTTCATACCTCTCAACAGTCCAGAGTTTCGCAGAATGCCCATATTTTTGGCTCACATTTTTGGTCTCTGCCTCAAAAGATTTGTAGTTTTCTGGCAAATCATTGACGATTATATTCAGTAAATAATGACATACATTTGAGTTTCAGATTTCATATCCTTCAAATGCACACTAACACAAATCTTGTTATTCTAGCAACTAAGTTTATAAGAGCAATATTTAAAATCTGTCCCTATTTTTTTTACCTTTGTCCTCTCATTATTTTAGGCTTTGTCCAGATTGAAGGCATTAAGAGGTTGAGAGGTATTCTGATCATTAAGAGCCATTGCTTCATATTTAAATGATTTCTGACCTAAAATCCATCTGAATGAACTGATTAGTCAGTATGGTAGAACATGGGAAGCCATCTTTAGTGAGATCTAGTAAAACGTCCAAGGTTATTATTCCACTTGATTGAGAACAAAATAGATTTGTCTGTTCCAGTCTTGAGCCTATGGAAGACAGAGTACGCAACGATAAAAAAGATAATCAAGAACATTTTCGGCAGGGATGACCCTTCGCAAAAATGTTTTACATGCAAAAAATGAAGAGTTTATCTTTTGGTCTGAGACACAAGAAGAGTCCAAAGCATTTCAAAATAATTTTCTGACCAGGTGTATTAAATTGCATAAAGCCCACCATAAAAAAAAAAAAAAAGAATCTTTAAACAATTAATTGTTGTCACATTATGATCTGAAAATACGCACTCTTTTCAACTTTTCTTTAACTTTTAATCTAACCCCGTCTGAAGATTTGTATCCTTAGAGAAATGAATATTGAAAAGTGAATTTTTAATAATTGGCTATTAGGATGGCATTTTAATCTGTGGTAAATAGAGAATCTCTAACTGGAAAAATGGGAAAAGTGGGCCATGTCTGGCAATCCCTGCTCTTTTTATGCCAGTGCACACTCTTAAACAGTCATGGTCTTTAAATAACTTAAAGAGAGAAAATGTGACACATATGTTATGGTAATTAATAATGGGAGGAATCATATTAAAAGAAACAATGGAATTGTGCCCAAAGGCCATAATGTTATCATGGAAAGCAGACCAGAGTAAACAGAAAGAACAAGTTTCCTGAGTTCAAGAACTTCAACAGTATTGAATTAAAATGCTATATGACATTTTCTTAACAAAGCTTTTAAAATATGTCATGAAAATGCGATATGAAGCAATTAAATATTGTCACAAAGCACAGTCACCATAAACTTATCAAACCTGATGATCCTAGAACATTTTCCCAGCAGTCCTCAGTAATATGTATGCTTAAAATGTAAGACATTTTTGTTATAATCTGTTTTTATTTACTATGAAATCACTGT
Organism: Protopterus annectens; assembly: GCF_019279795.1. Classification (NCBI taxonomy): domain Eukaryota; kingdom Metazoa; phylum Chordata; order Ceratodontiformes; family Protopteridae; genus Protopterus; species Protopterus annectens. Next base: position 143,463,804 of record NC_056747.1, read on the forward strand.
ATGCTGTCTTTAAACAGGTACCAGGATAGATAGGGAGAAGGTTCTGAGGGAATGTCTACCCCAAAAGATAATTAAGCTCAAGTACCAGATGGGCTGCCTGCCAGTATCCTTAGTAGGGTTGCCAGCTGTCCGGTTTTTGACCGAACTGTCCGTTTTTCAGACAAATTGTCCAGTTAAAAAATTTAAACTCATGAAGTCCGTTTTTTTTGTGCCGCCAGAGGAGAAGAGAAAGTAAATGTATCCAGCTCGAACGGGAGCGGTACGATACACTACTAGCTACTACACAACAATGAAATGCTTTTAACTTCAGTATTCCTGGTAGCTACATAGTTTAGAGAGTACATACATTAACTTAAGTGGCAGTGATGTAATACAAATGGACAAATTTTATTTTCTGCTATACGGATTGTAGAGATATCACTGGAAGGCAGTACTCCACGGTGGGAAAACGGTATTTCTTTAGCTATCATTATCCTACCAACTACCAAGCACTGACAATAGAAATCTTATAGCAAGATTTAAAATGCTTAAGCACTCTGCCAACATTGCCCAGTGTTGCATTGTAGTACACTCAGACTGATTTTAGAACTTCACCATGCAGTGTAATACTGCTAGCAATTAACACGCCCTGATTTGTATTATCCTCATCTACTATGTTGAACCGTATTCCATGAAACAAATTGTGCGTCTTGCTTTTGGGCACTTGCAGTTACCCAACATTATTTTGCTTTCACTTGATTCTGTCAAGGGACCACATTGAAAAATAAAACTATCTCTTTGCCATGTTCAGAAAATGGCAAGTGTGCTAGCTGCATGTGATTTCTTTTCCTACGTGCATCTTTCTTAGATCTAGAGGCTTGAGTCATATTTCATTCAGTCTTATTGCCATTTTACAACTGCATAGCGGTCCAGTCTGCATCTTCAAACTTGTATTACAGCGCATTGTTGTAGGAAGTTACCTGTTTTAACCCGCAACTTTGGCGTGATATAGAAAAACATTAATGAAACTCTTTAAAGTATGTGTGCTTTTCTGAGATTATGACGTATACTTTGAAAGTAACATAAAACATGTCACCTGTTAGAAATCCATTCATCCACAACCCCTTTATCCCATTTTTGCATATGTGACATGTAAAGAAAAAGAGTGGGAGGTCAGTCGGACCCAGTACAAGATCTTAAGTACTAGCATCTGAAATATCACACTAGGGGCAGTAACACTTAGCTCAACTGACCCCCACCCAATACAGGCGCAGCCAAGGACTGAAACTTCCTAATCCGAAGTACGAAACGGAAAATATGTTACATCTGAACAACTGAGTACCTGTCCCACGCCCCAGTACAAACAGTATTTGACAGAACTTTCAAAATGCAAAGGAATGTTAAGATCATCATTTCTGAATGAGCAGTAAAGTGATGTTATTGACTTAAACGATCTTATGGGGTAAATCAAAACTTACAATTTTTTAATAGCAAAGATAACTGCTTACATTCTTTTTGGATTTTTTTAATCAGATTTACCACCATGTGCGCAGGCTGCTAGCTCTTGACCTTTTATCTCCATGGATCATCCATAATTAGGTTTAGGAACATAGAAAATAAATAACTGGAGAAAAATGCACCATATTGACACTTTTCATCAATACTGGTACTTACATCTGCAGCAGCCTAGCAGTGCAATTAGTGCCGCCTGTGTTCTTTTCTCCCCTTTAAGTACGGCTTAAGTCATCAAAGTGGGTGGTCCCATCAGCTGATGTCACTGTGATGTCACAAAATAGGTGGGGCATGGGCGGGAGAGGGGGTGGGAATGGGTGGAGTTATGTGTGATGCGAGGGGCGTGACTTTAGTCCAGTTTTAGCCGCAAAGAAACCTGGCAACCCTAATCCTTAGAAATATGACCAGTATGTTAGCAGAGTCAAACAGACTCCCTGAGTAAGACTGTCAACAGATCACTGGGTACTGATGTGTGAGAGGGTTAGGGGTCAGCAAGTGTAATTCCCCTGTATAAAGGGAGAGCAGAAAAAAATGTGTGGAACTACAGGCCACTTAGCTTAACAACATTGGCAACTTCAACTTTAACTTTATTTAGGAGTTTAAGCAGAAAATACCAATTACATGATATAGTTAGATACATTTAAATAGTAATAATCATACCAGCAGCTAAATGCAGCACCAAAAAGACCAAGAAACAATAAAAGATGCTGCAAACCAATTCCTCCAGACAGATAAAATTCAGCCAATAAGTGTCAACTACAAAATACTTGTCTTGTCACAAACAGTTTATTTTATAACAAACGGTTTAGTGCTTTCATCTTTACAAATTTAGTAGACTTCTTCTGAACCAAATTCGCCCCGTACTCACTCAAATTTAATAACTGCCTCACCATGTGATTCAAAAATTGTATTCAATAAAAAATTTACAATAAAAAATACAAGACAAATATAAAAAAATATAGCTCTAACTCAAATTCAGCCTAGTGCTCTAACAACATCATTATGGAATTTCTGAACACATATGGAATATGTTAAAAACAGACTGAAAACATAGTATAAAGCAAAAATATATGAAGTACTATTAAAGTTACTTTAAATTCAATAATAAAAAAATAAGTGCATGTAGGTGTATGTATGTATATATATATATATATATATATATATATATATATATATATAAAGAGAGAGAGAGAGAAAGACAGATAAATATATAAATTATGTGTAGAAAAGTCCATTTACATGGTTTATAAATTCTGAACTGCAAGGAAATAAAAGAGATTTAAGTATATATATATATATATATATATATATATATATATATATATATATATATATATGTGTGTGTGTATACAATGAAACCTACACTTCATTTATAGGTTCATAGGTCTAAAGACCACTACGGCCCTTATAAGCCTAGCTATGCAACCCGAATGTGACTCACACATTTGATTTATAGGGGGGGGATTTAATGACTGCCACTGTCCATCAGAGACACAGAAGCCAGACTAAGGGTGAATTTCTGGTTATCCGTCCATTGGTCCAAGTTGCACTTAAATAGGGAGAGGGAGGAGCTCTGCTTCACATGGATGGGGAGCCTGCTCCAGAGAATGGGAATTTAGCAGCCCTAAATTTAACCACACTATTGAGGGAAATGTCATTTAATCATTGGGAAACCGTGATGTTGAGCCTTACCTGCCAACCAGCTTCTTCACAATCAAAGATTCCCCACCACAGTTTTTTTTTGCATTATGTTCCGAGTGACAAATCTAAGCCTGCCATAACTTACACAACTCACTGTGTTTCTAAACAAAGCATTGGTCTCATCTTTTTTTTACCACTGTCATAGTATTGGCTGTAAACCTTCTACTTAATGACTTTTCAGTCTTGACAACTTAGAAGGATTTACAGAAATCACACACTGCTAAATAAATGACTCCTTTAGTTTCACAACTGCTATCAATAGGCTTATCATTATTTTGAATTATCCCTGATGTCAGCCATCTACCCTTCTAGGATAAACTTATACCGATTACAACAACCACACTTTCACGTACTTATGATGTTAGTTTCCCCTAATTTTACTTTCAGATTTATTGGTCTGAAAAAATGTATCCATGACTTTTTACTATTTGATGCAGATGTGTAATATCTGGACTTTAGTAAGACTTTTGGATCAGTGCTACTTTGAAGACATTCAAACAGGAGGAGTTAGGTTGCAATTTGAAAATGGGTGGAGAAATGCCTAGAAGGGATGGCACAACGGTTGGCTGTGGAGGGGAATTTATGTGGGGGTAAATGAACATCATTAGTGGGGTTCCACAGGGGTCTGTGTTAGGAGCAGGTCTGGATAATATTTATGTATTTGATATTACTGTGGAGTTGGAAAACAGATAAACTTGTGATTGAGGACACTAAACTTGGTTGTGCAGTATGTGGCAGAAATACTATTTTAATGGACAGATTGAGATTGGATGGGTTGAGAAATGGCACTTGGGAGTTCAGTAGAAGTAAATATAAAGCAGTGCAATGACCCTGGTACTAAGTATGAGTCGGTGAGAGGTTATGAATCTTTCTCCTGATGTAAAAAAAGATTTATAGGTATATTATTTATGGGACTTTTAGTCATCACAACAGTTTTAAGAGGTTGCTGGTGAGGCCAAATAGAGCATACTAGTTCATTTTGAGAAGCGGGTTTGACCATAGGAATAAAGGGGAGCTTATCCCGTCATGCAGAGCACTGGTTAGGGCTTACTCATACTACAGGTGTAAGTCCAGAGGGCATTTAGGAAGCAGGATGCAAAACTGCTGAAGAATACATAAAGCTGTGGAATGACAGGTGGGTTAAAGTATAAAGAGAGGTTCTGTAGTCCAGGGTTATGTTCACTAGAAATGACAAGGAACAAGAGGCGTGATATGGGGGCTCAGGGCTTTGAAAGGAATACGTATGAGAATACAGTTAGCTGAGGGAGGAAAGACTATGATTTAAAAATGAGCATAAAGATTTTAGACTGGGCACGTGCAAATATTTTTTTTTTTTAACTAAGAGAGTGGTGGATATTTGTAAATGGCTTCCTTATGTTGTGGTAAAAAGATTGTGAAGGAATGGGGCAGTAGGTTATGGGTATAATGTTTGGGGAAAGGATATAAGGATATGTTATGGAAGTAGGTCATATGCATAGTGCTTATTGCATCAAATGGACATATTTGATGGATGTCTTTATCAGCTGCATATGTGAATGTTCAATGAAAAAGGCAATGCGGACAGCAAACTTAAAACTGTGCTCCCAGCTTGTCTTACTTGTTCACAAATATTTCATAATATGCACGATATAGTCTTGCAAATATTCATCTATAAAAATAATGTACTGTATATACTAAATATGACCAGCAACATACTTTACATAGTATAAGAGATCTAAACAACTTCACATGAAAGACAGTTTTTTACAGAGGATTTGCAACAATTCCTTTGAATTCTTTAAAACAATATTAGAACTAATCTCCTACAAGCTTCAGTTCTACTTAACCACCATACTTGACTGATATAAACTAGCTGTGGAGTGTGCCTTTCAAAAACAAGAGAACCAGTTGAGCCAAGATATCTTGTTTAGAGAGTTGGATTTACTAAAGTCATTACAGTCTTAGGCTTCCAGCAACAGAGGATTAAGAACACGTGTGGTCCCAGAGCCCTTGTATTCATTGCCCATGAATCTGCTGGAAAGAATAAAGTGAAATGTAATAATTCAATGCTATGCTGGAGCTCTGTTGTATTTAAAGCAACAGCGTTAGTAACAAAACGTATAAACTGCTTTATTTTGCGGTTGTTTTGAATCTATCTATATATCTCCAGAAAATATGTAATATTATTTATCTACTTATTTTAGATGGACATCCTTTTGCTTCACTTTCTCTCCTCTTGTTTATCTATATTTTATTATTATTTTTAGCTGTAACGTCTAATTTGTATGCAGGCATCAGTTTCTTGATCTGTCCTATAAAAATGAACTTTACCGTTCCAGTGGCATTGCAGGAAATATCACCTGTATAAATAACCAGCTCTTCTATTACTACTCATAAAAATACAGTGAAATGTTTGGATGAATCCCATCTGATCTGTTTATCATCACAAGTACTTTTTGTGACAAGAAATAGATGTTAATGCACACAAGTTAATTTTTCACGAGCATAACTCTGAACCAATCAGGGATAATCTCAACAGAATCAGGAACAAATCCAGAAGTTATCATGGACACCTTTGAGGCATTGCCATAATAAGAAACTGTCAACTGATATACATTTTCTGAACTAAAAGAAGTCTGTAACTGTAACTACTATCATTATTTATTAAGTGTAGTTCACCATTTTTTTTCAACATTCACCGGATTTAGGAGGGATTAAGAAGGATAGACCTAAAATTCGAGTCAAAGTCAGAGACATTTGACAGGTATGTTCAGGAGCATTTCAAGAGCACAGGAATAGGTGTCACTGGATTTTAAATCAAAGCTCCAGACCTTGTGACACAATGACTTAGCCATATGCAGTGGCGTCTGCTTATAAATCAGCATCTGTAGTAAGACTTATAAAAGTCATTTCTAAAAGCAGTTACTAGACAGACATTTAATTTTTGCTTTTTAAGGACATTTATCTTTAATTGAATGACTTCATACATGTAGACAATGTAACAAGATTGGATCCAGCAAAATACACCTTTGTATTTCTAAATTAGTATGGAAGTACTAAAAAATTTGTGCAGCTGCAGGTAAAAGTTAGTTACTGATGTTAAAAAACAGCTCCTTCACTTTGCAAGAAATATGCATAATTTCCAAGCTACCTTGTGAAGAAGAGAACTGCATTTTTTTAAGAAAACAATGAGTCAAAAGGCTGTGTTAAGGCTTCAGTTGTGGGTTACCAAAATCAGCAATTCTAAATGAAAAGCAATTGTGTAGAATTAACCAAAATGTTCTCAGATAAACCGTCAAAGCCAAAAATAGCCAAAATGTACTTTTTTGGGAACAAAAAGTGACCACTACATAATTCATTATCTTTAACACTGCAGTACAGAGCTGATAAATGTTAAAGATCCCACTAATACAAATCAAATTACTTGCAGTCCACAGTTTTGTGTCAGAATTAACTCACTGGGGAGATCGGTTGGCGTTTCTTGTTTGCTTCCTGTTGGAGTAACCTGATTTGAGTGAAGTTGTCATCTACCAATTTTAATGTTAACCATATATCAGATGTTTGGTATCATGAGTTTTTGGTAAACCACAATACTAATGTCTTAAAAATTATGGAAAAACATTAATACTACTATGATAAATTTGTATTATGATGATAGGAATATATCATTATAAGCGCATAATGAAATATTTTTTGATTACTGAACAGTTCTTCCTTACTGGTATAGAAATTATATGACAAGATATGTGAAGATAAGCAGCATGCATGTAAGGCAACCATGCCACAACACTTTTCTAACAGTTTCAATAGTTTACGGTAACTGTGTCTGCAGTAGTGCCATCATATTGAGTATGTTCGTATTTATTACTCAAAGTATTTAAAAATGACTTGCTTTCACAAATAAGACAATGTTTTCAGATTAAAAGCTTTAAACAATAAACTGAACTTTCTAATATAGAGGCTTTGTGGGTGGGTGGGGGGTACATAACTTGAGAAATCTGGTAGTAAAAGTGCCTAGGTCAGTAAGCATACTGTTAAGACACAGTAGAAAAGAAATTACATTTCCCTGCGTCTCTCACGGACATGCCATCTAACAATCAGGCTACATGCTAATTATCTAAGCAGATTTCTGTTTCAAACAAGAATGCTTCAAAGAAAATGTCTAAGTTGAGCAAAGCTATTTCCTATCACACTTGTACACTCTCATTGTCATAAGGATTTCCTCTCTGGCCATGTGTCATTACACCTTCAACAATAATGCGATTTCCTAACAACCTTCCAGAACACACAAAAAGAAAGGCATTAGTTACTTAAAGAGGAAAGCCAGATCAATGTGTGCTCTTAAAACTATTGTGTTTATTTATTTTTTAAAGTTATGTGTGCATTCTATCTACTTGAAAAAGAAAGAAAGATGGTTCTGAGCATTTATAAAGCCATAGTTAAAGATGTGGAAAACTAATTTTCTAACGCAGCTAGAAAAAAGGGGACTTCTTACTTAACAGACTGATAAGACCATTTGTATTTTGTAATACATTAAGTCATTCTGAGCTATAACACTTAATATGTAACTTTTTTACTCTGTTGAACTAATTTAAGGCAGCACATTATATAAATGCTGACACCATTTCTTTTAAAAACATTTTTAATAATGCATCTGTATCTTACATGGAACATGAAACAGCTTTTACAACTCTTCTATAAATGATGGCTTAGGGAAATAAGACATTTTAGCTTGTGGAATTACCCTTTCTTTATCTTCCAATTAATCATTTGTTTGTGACAGTGGACTATACTTTTTTAGGATGAGAAGATGTCAATGATGCAGTGTAACTGTTTCATCAACCCAGCAGGATGACATGCAACTGCCAGACCAGTCACTGATCTTATCATCTTCTTACCTGTACAAAGATGATGAGGGTTGAGTACCACAAAGTATGCAATCTATCCTAATGTCATCACTGCAAAGATGTAGAATTCTAGCCCAGACCCAAGCATGTATCCTGAAAATGTCAACAGACCCGGTGCACAGTTACAGAGTTCTCTGATTTTGTGACTTAGAACACCAATTCCAGCGTTTCACAGATTCATAGAACTATCGGTAATCATGGAGTTATCACAATATTGCTCAGGGTCAAGCCCTATAAATTCACTTCCAGGTGTAGCACTGAAACACGGAATCATGAGGTATTACATGATGCTGAGATCACGTGACTGCCACATCCTGGTAATCTTGCTTCATTTATGACACATCACCTGCCAGCAGAAATAATATGCATACTGCATTCATGACCTCTCCACCGCCAGATGTCAGGGCAGTGATAAGAGATCGCACATTTAAAGCATCAACCGCATATCTAGATTGTGCAAAGATGAAAAGATTCCATGTCCTAGCTCCTTAAACTACTAGAGTTTACATTGCATTCTAATACTTTTAACTCTGAATTGTGTTTCTTGTTTTACTCTCCTGCTTTAACTGGAAAGGTAGAACATCAGCCGTAAAAATAACTTGCTATTTCAGGGCTTGCTAAAACGATGCAGTGTGGCCCAATGCAGCTTCTCACTCCAATCCAACTGTTTCAAGTCCTGCTCAACCAAGCTATGGAAATATGCTACCCTCTCATGAACAACCCCTCCATCTACTACCCTCTATGTGAAGAAAAGCAACTTTGTTTCCATTTTACAACTCCTCTTGTAAACTTGTGCCATAATATGCACTTCCTAGTCTGGAAGTTACAGTAGTTTATATGATACTTTTACACATTTTACTATTTTACCATTCAGAAATGCTTTGTACTACCAGTGTAACGGCACAACACAATCACAAACGCTGTAAGAACATGCCATTACAGTCAACAGAAATCCGGAGCGGCCTGTGCCATGGGTCTAACTTCCCAACCATCATACCAGTATCTATGAGAAACAAAAGACATGGTGACATTCTGACAGCAACAAAATTATGACTTGAGCCTGGCATTACAAATTAGGGAACATCAATATTAAAAAGTATGCAGTAGGCAGAACAAGTACCAAATAAGACTGCAGGAGACAGGAAAGAGGAGGGTGGTGGTGTCAGTATGGGTTGCAGATGTGAGAGTTATTGAGGGAAATAATAAATGAGAACTACAAACATCCATCTGATGTGGCTAAGTGTGTGGTCTGACATCAGTGGTTTCAATAAACAGAGTTGGCGTCAGGCTATAGATAGAAGATTGTCTGGCTGGCAGCTTAAAACAGAAGGTTGTTAATGAACTTCATCTTATAGCCCTGAGTTTGATTCTAGCAACCTCTGCCTGAAAACTGTCCAAGTATTAGCAAGACACATCATCAGAGAGTACTCCTAGGTCATAACTGAAGAGGCATGTGTGATTAGCTGGTTAACTTCTGCATAAAGTAAAACAAAGTAAACATGTTATTATTGTGGTGTGAGCAAATCACAGCTTTTAAAAAGAGCTGACAGGAGCAGGAGAGGCAAGTCTCACAACATGAATGTGTTACTTATTTAATCTTTATTGAATAGGCAAGCATGCAGACACAGTTTTTCTATTTCAGGTATGATTCTGAGGGCATGGAGCTAGTGATGAAATGAGCAGCTCTAGGCATTTGGGTTCTGTCCTTACACAGGGTGGGCAAATTTGTATAAGATTGTGAAAAGAAATACAAGTGTGTGTTTGCATTTTTGTCTTAAGTGTTGCATAGGTATGTATGCATGTGTGTGTCTGTCCACTGTATCATGCTGCCTGTGTTACTTACGCATAAGGCTGCTAGAAAATTGCCCCCCTCAAAAAAAAGACATTGATGGCACCATGAGTGGCATAACTTAGAGGAAGGCAGACAGTGCACATTACAGTCTCTTCTCTTTATCTGTATATATGAATGTGTCATAAATAAAAAAGGTGAGAAATGGCTTTATTCAGAAAATTCTTGTTTCCTGCCAATTAGCTAATTAAAAATATGTGGATATTATAAAAAAATGAAGCTTACTGTAAAGCACATATTAACTATATCGCATTCAATGGTTTTCAAACATCATCTGCTTATGCGCATCTTTAAATATCTCTGTGATTTGTAATAAAAATATCTATATGTTAAAAATTACAAGAATTTTCTTTGATTTTGTTTAAAGGCATTGTACATAATTTTTTAACAAGCAGAAACTTTCACAAAGAAAAAGAGTTAACAAAGTTGTTGAGAAATGCATGAGTGGTTAATCTGCTGCCTGGTATTACCTAACAGATGGAAAAAAGTCAGAAAAACGGAATGATAAACATCTACTTAGATAAGACTGGAAAACTGAGGCCCTGCTGTCCATAAGCATGGTTACCTTCCTATGCAATTTCTGCATCATCAATAAAGCCTCAGTAGTGAAACTTAAGTGGTAATTACTGGAGATACTAGGAGGATGGATAAATTACAACTGAGAATAATGCACTACCATTTACTTTCTACAAAGCAGATACTGTCATTACGGAAACAGAAGATGGGTTTCAATTTGCTAAACCCTTCAATCTGCATATATTAAGTAGTATTAAAGTCAAAATAAAAAAATAAATAAATATAGACAACCAAAGTAGCACATTAAGCCGTAATGTCCCTTTAGACAATTTTTAGGGCTAAATAACTAAAAGCAAACATGAAGGGGTATGTTTATGTTCCTTATGCACACTGTTATATGGACAAAATAAAGGAATATAAATAGGAGTGCCTTCATGTTTTATTAGCCTGTTTTACACTAAATACTGCAAAAATGGATACAATGTAAATGGAAGACTCCTTCATGCTCTATAGATTATAGATTCATGGCTATTCCAAGGCCACTGGGTCTCATGACCACTCTCGCATTACCAGTAGTCTTCCCTCGGGCCGCACCTCCTTTCTCCAGGGGGCCATAACCAGTCAATCCTGGAGTAAACATGTGGGTATCCATCCACTCATCTAGTCTGTTTAAGGGAAGATAGTGAGTCACAAAAGTTAACATGCAGCTAAAGGTTATTTCATTATTTATTTGTTATAAACCTATCACTCCATCATGTTTTACAATTTGTAGACAGCAGCTGTAATTCCAAGACCCAGAAATGTGAGTCCCAAAAATATGAAAAAAGAGGTACTAAAAGAAAATGGTGCTTTCATTTAAGTAAGTTTTGGAGGGGGGCAAACCCGCATGCACCCCCCACCATATACACACACACACACACACACACACACACACACACACACACACACATATACAAAATACTTATCTTTGAGACTGTCATTCCTTGCACAGAATACTCAAACACATCAGTCTCAAGCTTAGTGGATATAAGTTCCCACTTTTGTTCATTCATTCACCCTGTTTATGAATCTTGGAATTTAAAAATGTCACTCGACCTGCTCCTTACTCCACTCAGACTTCCTCATTAGGGCAGCTCACAGCAGCAGCTCTCAAACACTGACATATTGCAGGTTAGGAGTCTTTTAATTATACCCCATCCCTAGCACCTGTGGCATAAAACGTCAGTACTATTGCTTTGTATGTCTGCTTCCACAAGCATGTGCCAACATGGATGTATAGCATTCATTACCTCCCTTGCGTTTGCAGGCTCCATTAGCCCCTGGTCTTCAACATGGGATTCTATCAAGCAGTGCAAAAATCTACTTTCCCTCACATCAAGGAGAGATGCCTACTTATTCCCCCATTACTGACCCCCCCACCACCACACACACACAATAATAGGCTGTATAGTTTATCCATGTCACCAGCATCACAAAACCAGATATCTGTTTTTCCTAAGGGGGACATTCCAGTAAAATTATCTTTCTTTTCCCCTGCTATGAATACAGACAAAGTAATCTCAGGTTCACCTATTCAGATCACTGAAATGCTTACGGACGTTTTGTGCTGTGGTTTGAATGAATTTTGTTCCGAGTCTGGGCATATTTCAAGGCTATAACATTAGTAGTGCTTTAACCTTTGATGTTTGCCAAAAGCTGTTTCCTCATCACCTGCACTTTACTTACAATAAATCTCCTTACGTACATCATGTTGTCGTACGTACTGGATGCATTTTGCTAGAACTTTCTTTTTATTAATTTGGTTACTCTAATAGCACTGAAATTATTTGGGCATCCTTTTGCCACATCATTCTGGTTGCAGGTTCCAAGGGTTGCAATTTAGTGATCTGATGTTGTGCCACATATCACCTGCCATGGAATATATTTTAGACCCTAAACCCTCTTTCATACTCTGTGCTGTACCTTGCATTGATTGCAACAAAGTGCAGACTGGTGATCCATTTTGTGCATGAATGCTAGAGGTACTCACTTTACATCAACATTATTCTCACCAGAAGTCTGTGCAGGAATATAATAACCTTTTTCCTTTCCTCCTGGCTCTCAGGTGCCCTGGCGGTATCCTTTCCTCCTAGCTCTCAGGTGCCCTGGCTGTATCATTTCCTCCTAGCTCTCAGGTGCCCTGGCTGTATCCTTTCCTCCTGGCTCTCAGGTGCCCTGGCTGTATCCTTTCCTCCTGGCTCTCAGGTGCCCTGGCTGTATCCTTTCCTCCTGGCTCTCAGGTGCCCTGGCTGTATCCTTTCCTCCTGGCTCTCAGGTGCCCTGGCTGTATCCTTTCCTCCTGGCTCTCAGGTGCCCTGGCTGTATCCTTTCCTCCTGGCTCTCAGGTGCCCTGGCTGTATCCTTTCCTCCTGGCTCTCAGGTGCCCTGGCTGTATCCTTTCCTCCTGGCTCTCAGGTGCCCTGGCTGTCTCCTTTCCTCCTGGCTCTCAGGTGCCCTGGCTGTCTCCTTTCCTCCTAGCTCTCAGGTGCCCTGGCTGTCTCCTTTCCTCCTAGCTCTCAGGTGCCCTGGCTGTATCCTTTCCTCCTAGCTCTCAGATGCCCTGGCTGTCTCCTTTCCTCCTAGCTCTCAGGTGCCCTGGCTGTATCATTTCCTCCTAGCTCTCAGGTGCCCTGGCTGTATCATTTCCTCCTAGCTCTCAGGTGCCCTGGCTGTATCCTTTTCTCCTAGCTCTCAGGTGCCCTGGCTGTATCCTTTCCTCCTAGCTCTCAGGTGCCCTGGCTGTATCATTTCCTCCTAGCTCTCAGGTGCCCTGGCTGTATCCTTTCCTCCTAGCTCTCAGGTGCCCTGGCTGTATCCTTTCCTCCTAGCTCTCAGGTGCCCTGGCTGTATCCTTTCCTCCTAGCTCTCAGGTGCCCTGGCTGTATCCTTTCCTCCTAGCTCTCAGGTGCCCTGGCTGTATCCTTTCCTCTTAGCTCTCAGGTGCCCTGGCTGTATCCTTTCCTCTTGGCTCTCAGGTGCCCTGGCTGTATCCTTTCCTCCTGGCTCTCAGGTGCCCTGGCTGTATCCTTTCCTCCTGGCTCTCAGGTACCCTGGCTGTATCCTTTCCTCCTGGCTCTCAGGTGCCCTGGCTGTATCCTTTCCTCCTGGCTCTCAGGTGCCCTGGCTGTATCCTTTCCTCCTGGCTCTCAGGTACCCTGTCTGTATCCTTTCCTCCTGGCTCTCAGGTGCCCTGGCTGTATCCTTTCCTCCTAGCTCTCAGGTGCCCTGGCTGTCTCCTTTCCTCCTAGCTCTCAGGTGCCCTGGCTGTACCCTTTCCTCCTAGCTCTCAGGTGCCCTGGCTGTATCATTTCCTCCTAGCTCTCAGGTGCCCTGGCTGTACCCTTTCCTCCTAGCTCTCAGGTGCCCTGGCTGTATCCTTTCCTCCTAGCTCTCAGGTGCCCTGGCTGTATCCTTTCCTCCTAGCTCTCAGGTGCCCTGGCTGTCTCCTTTCCTCCTAGCTCTCAGGTGCCCTGGCTGTACCCTTTCCTCCTAGCTCTCAGGTGCCCTGGCTGTCTCCTTTCCTCCTAGCTCTCAGGTGCCCTGGCTGTATCCTTTCCTCCTGGCTCTCAGGTGCCCTGGCTGTCTCCTTTCCTCCTAGCTCTCAGGTGCCCTGGCTGTACCCTTTCCTCCTAGCTCTCAGGTGCCCTGGCTGTATCCTTTCCTCCTAGCTCTCAGGTGCCCTGGCTGTATCCTTTCCTCCTAGCTCTCAGGTACCCTGGCTGTATCCTTTCCTCCTGGCTCTCAGGTGCCCTGGCTGTATCCTTTCCTCCTAGCTCTCAGGTGCCCTGGCTGTCTCCTTTCCTCCTAGCTCTCAGGTGCCCTGGCTGTACCCTTTCCTCCTAGCTCTCAGGTGCCCTGGCTGTAACAGCCGATACTTTTTCCATCTGTGGCACAGGTTTCAGGAGTGTGTTACAATAGTCACTGGGCTTCACACTTTTTTCCCTGTTTTTCATTACTTCCCCAGTTACATCCACTGCTGCCATTCCAGGTACTACTTGTTTTCAGCATGATATTTTTTTACAGTGAGAACAGAAATCCAGTTACTGGGATTTTAATTCATCTTTCCAAGTTCTCTGCATGTTCTTTCACCCTTCTCTATTAGTGCTTTCTTAGATAATTTAATGTTATCTCTTAAAATATATCACTAACCTTTATCTGTCCAGTATTGTCCCCAGTTAATTAAATGAATACCATGGTCTATATTACCTTATCGAACAATGAAAAGAGTGAATGCTCTTTCATCGATCCGAAAAGGTCGAACCCCCTAAACAGCGAAGACATGGACCATCGATTTTTTCCCCAGAGAAAAAAATCGGTGGGCCGTCTTCAGGACTTTGCCATTTCCTCCACTATTGCGCAATCTCAGAGTTGGTATATTTAAGTAGGGTGTGTGGGAGGCACAGCCCACCACTTCATTTTATGTTTGAATTTTTAATTTTTTTTTTGCGGAGCAGTGATTTTTTTCCCCTGGGAAAAAGTCGCTGTTCTGTGTCTTCACTGTTTAGGGGTTTCAACCTTTTCGGACTGATGAAAGAGCGTTCGCTCTTTTCATCTTTCAATAAGGTAGTATAGACCCGAATAGCACAGGTCCTACTGCTGAGCCTTAGGAACCTCAGGGGTCACTAATCGAGGGTCTGACGTCTTCCCTTCTTCTGTTCCCCAGATTATGTACCACCAGGACTCACAACCACATGCAACGAGCTTAGCCTACATATTGACGGATGAGAGCTGTCTACTCAAAATGAGTGCATGCTTTACACAAGAAAAATAAACCGCATTCAATACATGTACTCTGTTTTCCACTTATTTTGTGACCCACTCAAACAAGGAAACTGAATTGTTAAGAGTTTGTCAGTAGCTTCTCTTCTTCTAAATGATTTAAGGATGGCTGCATAACATTTTGTGAAGTTCTTTTTGTTAACTAATGTTGTTTTCTGGACAGTATTGTGTGTATATCATCAGTACATATCAGAAACGGGTACTGTGCATATAACGAGTAGGAGGACATTGTATTACACATTAATGATGTATACAATGATTTAAGAAACCTGCTATTCAGGTATGGCCTCAAATACAGTGGGGAAGGCATTGTATTACTCATTAACAATGTGTACAATGAATTAAGAAACTTGTTATTCGGGTCTATATTAGATCGTTAAAGGGGCTGTTCATCGAATGCCTTTTCATCGACACAAAATATTCGAAATAGCAAAACCCTGAATGGCCACATAAGCAAATTTTTCCCAAGGAAAAATCGCTTGGCCATCATCAGGGATTTACACTTTCCTCCATTGCAGTGTGATCTTAGAGTTGGTATATTTAGTTGGGGGGGTGGGGGTAAAGCCCCCAACTTCGTAGGGTCTGCAAATTTTTTTGTTTTTGATGTTGGCCAAGCAATTTTTTTCCCCTGGGGAAAAAATTCACTTATGTGGCCATTCGAGGTTTTGGTATTTCGATTGTATCGATGAACACCCCCTGCAACGATCTAAAATAGACCCTGCTATTCAGGTATGGCCTTAAATACAGTGGGGAGGGCATTGTATTACTCATTAATGATGTATACAATTATTTAAGAAACCTGCAATTCAGGTATGGCCTCAAATACAGTGCTTAAGCTGCAGTTGTCAGAATCTGTACTACATTACAAGAGTTCTCTACAATGACATACAATGACAAGATATGAATGACGCACAATTTCCAAAGATCTGCTGCTAATTTTACATTGAAGGATGATTTTGTGTGTGTGCGTGTACTAGTGAACGCAAGAGCACAGAAAATGAAAAGACAGCTGATGGACTCACCAATATGAGCAGATGTTACCACGTGCAACAGAATGTGCTGTGCTGCATTTGGTATATTTCATTCTCACCCTATCACTAGACTAATATATGCAAGAAGCTGTACATAAAACCCCTTCTAAGAGAATTGTCGTCATGTTGTTTCAGCCTGCTGAAGAAATACTAAACTTGAGAACAAAAAAGTTTTGTGTTATGTAAATGAAATCTACAAATACATTGATTGTTAAAACCTCTCTTGTTGATAAACGGCCAAACAAGGTGTGGTAATTACATTCAAGAATAACAATTGCTTAAAACATTCTACAACTGATCCATACTAATACAATAAATGTCCAGTTATTAAAAGGACACTTTGCATTTTATAGGTTTTGCTAGTTTCTCCATATTCACAAGCAGCAGCCAATGTTTGAAAGCCCATCATATTAACAGCTCAATGCATGTGCAATGATTTGTCCTAAGAGCAGCTGTGTTAGAATTGTTTGTCAAGGTCCTACAGATCAAGAAAGTTTCAGATTCCTGTATGGTTTAAACTGTCATTTTCTAGGAAGGGTAATCTCTCTAACTAAACTGCACACACTTCCTGAGTAAATGAGAATTACGTCATATAACGCTTTTATGTCTGTTTATGGTTTAATATATACTGCCTACACAGATGAGTAGTCAGAAAAGTGTTTGCCTGATGAAGAAACAAACAACAGGTCACAGCCGTTATCCTTTCTAGCATTCTGGGACACTCTCGTGTTCAAATGCTGAAATCTTAATCCAATCCTAAAGGGAAACATAGGGAGTATGTGAATCTGTGAAAGCATACAGACATGGTGAGCTATACAGTTATGCAACCCTGTACTGGGGAGGTGATAATACATAGACTGCATGCCTCATTTTTCTAGAACAGCTCAGACTGTTTTATTTTGAGCATCATGCACCTGAGTACCACAGTAATATGAAGGCTCATATTAATGGTCTCTCTCTGTACACCACCCTCTCAGCATTGCAGTGTTGGCTTTTTCACCACTATTATTTACTCTAACAACAAAAATATTCATACTCAGAAAAAAGAATTAATTTTTTGCATTAGGATTAAGACATTCGATTTCTCCTGAATATGCTACTTGGATATGAAATGACCATGTTCATGACTATTTCACTTGGATCAACATTTTCAAAAGCTAAGTATCATTACCTTGGTATTGCTTTGTCCAGAAAAGAAATGGCCCCCTTTATTTTTGCAACCTTTTCTTGAAAGACTTTACAACAAAAATATAAAAATGCAATATACATACTATATAACAAAACGCTGCAGGGAAAATTAGCTGCTGATAACAGTAGTTTGATAAGAAATGTACAATATATTGACCAAAACATTATGACCAGAATCTTTTCCTTTTCCCCTTTCACTTTCATCCTTCATGCTTTAATTAATCCCAGACGTCTTTTCATCCCCTCAAATCCCTGATTGTCATATTACTACAGTATGGGGCAGATTCTGTCTAACCCACAGATACAACATTCGTTTTGCCTAGTGTGCCCCCTAAAGGTGAGAGGTATATTGGTCACCAAAGCTTGTTTATGAATGGCAACACAGGTTGGTGAATCAGGACTGAAATGGCTTACACCTGCACTGAGTCAGTTTAGTTTTAATGTTTTTCTTGTTGTTGGGTGAAGATACATAACACTATAGCACACCAGGTCTGTACACTTGCACAGAGGTATCAGGTACTTGCAATTCCTCCTTGTTAAGTCAAACTTATAGGTTCATAGGTGTTTACTAGGCTAACAACCACAAGGGCTTTATTAAGCCTAGCCATTCATCCCAAATCTCTGACAAGTTCTGATACCCTTGATAAGTGTAAGTATGGGCCTGGGAGATGAACCATTTACAGGTTAGCTGTTTGCATTAGAGACATAGGTGCCAAACCAGGGATGAATTTCCGGTTTCCCATCAAATTGTCCAAGTTACACTTGAACTGGGTTAGGGAGGAACTCTGTTTTGCATGGATGGGGAGTCTGCTCCATAGACGGGGTAGTCTCTGGGATACATACCTATCTCGTCAGCAGGTCCTATTTATATCACAGGTATGGTTTAAATCTTTAGAATGGGTAATGATGCTACTGTTTGTTTTGTGGATATGCAGGAGGCCCATCAGAGTGGGGTCTGACAATGCCCTGTATCCCAGGTATACATCTCCCCTCAAAAGCCTGTAGGAAATATCTTACAAGGATAGGGCCTTGAGGTGTTCTGCATAAGGCATATTACTTATGCCCTGTATTCTTTTAGTGAGGAAACTCTGTGGATGTTCCAGTTGTTGGATATGCTTGGTTAGGTACATACCAAAGGGTCCATTGTCCTCAATGATAGGTCTGATGAATGCCGAATACAGTGCAACAATGACTTCCTTAGACTTAGATGCCATACCTTTGTTTATAAGTTGCACAACATAGAATGATTTCCTCACCACTGTAGACACATGATGATCAAAGCCTAGATTACTATCTATGTGTTTCCCTAAGTCCCTGACTACTGTGTCAACTCTAAGGGATGTCTTGTCAATATGATAGTTACCAGGGATGGATGACTTCCCAAAGAATGTTATTATGCATCTCTTGGCATTTAATTTTAGTCCACACCGCTGACACCAGTTATTTGTCTGTATCCGCCCCTTCTGGAGAACATTTGTGTCAGTGTGAGATTCAATGACAGCTTCTAATTTGCAATCATCTGCACATTTAGTCAGCCAGAAACCACTGACATTGGCCTTGAGTTCTGAGAAATAAATGCCAAAAATGAGCAGTCCCAGGACTGAACCCTGAGGGACTCCACTTGTGACTGGCCTCTTTGTAGAGGTGGACTCCCCAATTCTAACTTCCTGGGTCCTGTCTGTGAGCCATTTGGCTATCCACCAGGTGACATATGGGTTTGTACCTAACCTCTTGAGTTTGTCAACAATGCCCAAGTGGGGTATTGTGTCAAATGCATTGGCCAGGTCAAGTTAGGCAGTATGAAAGAGTTTGCCCTCAACCACTGCTTTGGTGACCTTCTCAAAGAAGTCCACCAGGCTGAGTAGGCATGATCTGCCCTTGACGAAACCAAAGTGGGTTGGGTCCAGTGTCTGGAGGTTTACTATATCTATATTGATCATCTCCATGATAATTATTTCCATGGCTTTGCATACAAGACTAGTGAGACTTATGGGTCTATAGTTTCCAGGGTCTGTAGATTGACACCTTTGTGTAGAAGGATGATTGTTGCCTTT
Organism: Protopterus annectens; assembly: GCF_019279795.1. Lineage (NCBI taxonomy): Eukaryota > Metazoa > Chordata > Ceratodontiformes > Protopteridae > Protopterus > Protopterus annectens. Next base: position 143,483,338 of record NC_056747.1, read on the forward strand.
CTCCATTCATGAGGCATGGAGCCTGATTGGAGGCTACAGTTAAATAGTAATTCCAGAGGCCCTGATAGGTCATGTTTCATGCTATTTAGAAGGCATTCTGGGATATTGTCTGAGCCCATTGATGCAGTGTTCTTGGTCTTAGAGGGAGCATTAAGGACCTGTTCTCTAGTGATAGTAGGGGGAGTTATATCTGATATTTCCTGAGGGAAGGTTGAGGGGGAGAGAGGAGTAAAGTTGGAGCTGAATTTATCAGCCAGGAGGTTTGTTATATCTTCTGGCTCAGTATAGGTGGCTCCATTTACAATGAGCTCTACACACAATTGTGTATTGCCTTTGAGGTTCCGGACATATAAAGAATGCTTTGTGGTAGTCCTTGGCCCGTGAGACCAAACTAACCTCAAATTTGGCTTTGGTAGACTTTATTTGCCCTCTGAGTTGTTTGTTTAGTTTGATGAGAGTGCTTTTATCCTTCTGGGTGCTGCACCTCCTAATTTTTGCCATGATTTTCTTCCTCCTGTTATACATCCGACTGATTCTGTGATTCCACCAGGGTGGCTTGTTTTTTGAGTTAGTTTTGTACTTCTTCCTGATGGGTACAGCTGCCTCTATGCAGCTATTAACATGCTTGTACAGGGTTTCTGTGAACAGTTCTGCATAGGCAGAAGTGTTCTCAGGGTTTACAGGGGCTTGAAATTTGGCCAGGTTCTCACTTAATAGCAGGAGGTTAGCCTTGGAATAGTTCCTGAATATTCCCGATTGAGCTGGGGGTCCAGCTTTTATTTTTACTTCAAAGGAGAACATTTTCTGGTCTGACCTTACTAGGGAAGGCATTACACTAGGGGGTGTGCAGCACTCTCCCATATTAGTGAGGACCAGATACAGTATCGTTACACCCCTGGTTGGTGTATTGACTATCTGGTCCAGGGAGTTTGTGTTTACAAAATCCAGGAATCTCTGTGCATGCACATTTGATGCCATATAGGATTCCCAGTTAATAATGGAGTAATTAAAGTCACCCATGAATATGGTATTGGGTTGGATGGTTAGTGCTTCTAATACGTTTAAATATAGGGTATGGGTTTCCTGGGTCATAGAGGGGGACCTATAGCTTACATGGAAGTGGTATTGGATTTTATCTATGGTGATCTGAACATGGAGCAGCTCAAGTACATTGTCCAGTTTGACCAGCCTTGAAGTATATTTATTTTTGATGTAAACAGGGACACCTCCACCTTTAGTCCATGCCTGTGAAGCATCTGGTCTAAATGTGTGGAAGGCATTATAACCTTTCACTGCTGATGTGCTCTCCACTGCTTTAAACCACATCTCAGAGACCGCACAGACATCAGCATTTTCTATGGTAAAGAGAGCTTCCAGGGAGTGGAGTTTTTTGTTAAGGCTCCTACCTTTAGATTTTCTTGGTTTTGATTTGCTATGTCGGAAGTACTTTCAGTTTGGCATTGCCTGCAAAAGGCACTATGGGGAAGACAATGTTTTAACTAATATTCGAAAGCCTAGAGGGGAGAGGTGCGGACCATCCCTGGCAAAGCAACATGGTCTGTTGACCATCTCTCCTTATGCAGGCAGTACCAGAGAAGATCAATATAGCAATATATGTGAAGTAAAAAAGCAAAACGCTTGTTATGTCATAGTGTGAACACTTTCATATGAATGTAAATTTGCCTAGGTCACACGTGATTATTCAATAAAGGTGTTTAGAAAAAAAAATCTTACATTCTGTTTTGCTCTCTTCCCCCTCAGCCAACCTTACTTCAGAGAACCTATGGCATTCACCTGTGTTGTCTCAGCAGCATGTGGGCAAGTCCTAGGATTTTGTGCCTGCAGGCCTGCTGGGTTCCTGGAACTGTACAGTCTTGTGAATGTTACCTTAATAAAAGGACTGACACTGTTTTATAATTCACTGCCTGCCACCACATGGTTTAATTATTATACTATTTCTAGAAGATGACATATCAAATGACATGAAGATCTTGATGTAAAATGACAAGAGACCCACAACAGGCTTGGATTGATTGCATATTCAGTAAATGTCTGTTTCAGCTACTATCATAAGTTCATTTCAGATTTCTGCTGATCATTCTGTAGAACAAATTATTATTATACACTGCTGGGTTCATTTCTAACATTTTGATTGGTCAAACTCATTATCTTGCAAATCCTTAATATAAAACAAGCTGGAGAAATGAGGCCTTAGTATGACCCAATGGAACAGTACAAGGATTACAAAACACTTCAAGATGTTTTACAAGGATGTTCATGGAGATGAATGGATACCAACATATGTATGGCATGCAGATGCATAACAGGTGAAATTATACTAGCTTACAAATTGATGAAAGATGTACATTTGAGGAAAATCTTAGGGTAATGACTATGCACAAGAAAAGAAGATTTAAGTGGACAGGAGATGTGATTGCAACATTCACAGTCCAAAGATTTTGAAGAATGACTTGGATGCATGGTTATGTGCTGCCATCTTCATAAGCTTCACTTTCAGACTGCATACTTACCTAACCACATGATACTGGTGATGAAAAGGGTGCAAATTATTTAAAGGGACATACTCATATATTTCAATCCCACTTTTTCGGAAGCAAGAGAATTGTGCTTCCTTTTGAGGTAGGTACATTTTTAGTCTCTGTATCCATATGCAGTTTCATGCTACATATTAATGTGTACCTCAGAAACATGTTTAGTTTTATATGCATTGCTTCAGTCTTGAGCTTTCCTTAGTAGCATTATTAAGTATATAGTCAGCATATTAAACATTGCAGAACAGGAAAGAAACAAGTACTGCATACCAGAGTCCGTGGGTCAATGGAGAATGCCAAGGAACAGTAAACTTTGCAGAATACTTTTTCATGTCAAAAACAATGAGGTATTTCTGTTTATGAGATGTCAGAATTCTGACATGGCTTTCTAAGTGCTTTTCCTCATATAATTTGCGGAGTAGGCACATAAATTCTTATGTGATCTCATTAACTGGCCATGATGATGGTGTATTGGGAATCATATATCTATGGATGGCTGAAATGACAGTTCAGATGGATGTTCTGGTTTTGCAAACAGCTCTATAAATGCCTCCAGGGACATCTTTTTTAGGGTATATGTCAAATCTTCGAACGCTGGAAATGTTGAACGTCATATGGTCGACATTTCAAGTGTTTGAAGACTGACTTTTAACAACGCCCTATGGTGCAGAATGGGAGAATTTCCCTTTTCTGCACTGAAGTGTGGTCTCGGAGTTGGTATATTTAAGTAGGGGGGTGTGGGTGGCGCAGGGGCTTGCCCCCCTGCTCGCACTGTTTAGGTGTGTTTTTCTTTTTTTTTTTAATTTATTATATATTCGAACTTCCAAATGTCAACCATATGGTATTCGACATTTTGAACGTTCGAATATATAACATAGACCCCTTTGTTAGATATTTCTCTAGTACATAAGCACGTAGGAAGAATCTTAGACAAAGTCTTTTTGTCTCACTCAACCTGAGATGTGTTCATCATGAACAGGTAACTTCTGTTTCATCTCAGCACTTTGCCATCTGTAGTTTGAATGAGAGCTTTGATTGCTCGCATTTCTTCAAAGCAAATGCCTCCAGCTGGTACTTTGTTAAATTGTGATTTTATCTCCTTCCTTTAAATCAGAAATAATCTTATCATCTTATAATGGCAAAATATTTGTTTTTATTAATTCTGTTTCAGTTTCTATTGAGCTCAGGTTTGACTTTTTTGGAGTTAAAAAGATAACTGACTCAGGGAGCTTCTATTCTATAACACAGTAGACAGACCAACACTGTGCAGTCAAATATTTCTATAATCCAACTAAACAAAGTAGGAATCAAGACAAAGGTTTCTGCTAATGCACTGTGACACTTTCATTAAATGCTTTATAGTCTGGACTGGTCTTTTGACTTGATCTTTAGATTGTACTTAAGATGTGATCAAATGTATCATGCTGAAATTTTCACTGCTCGGAAAATCTTTCAAACTCAGAACTAATTAGAACAGACACAAAAACATCTGCAAATACAATGTCTTAAGATTATTATTTGTGTATTGGCCGCATCTCTATTCATAGTGTCAGTTAACTTTATGACTTCTTCAAAATTTAGATCAGCAAATATCTGATACACATTCTCTTGATGCTGAAATAAATATTCTGTTCTCGTTCCAAGGTCTTCTTGGAGCTAAATACAATAACTTAGCTTCTCTTGGAATTTTATTGTAACAAAAATTGCACACAGTGAAGGAAATATTGAACTTCTTGCTCTATAAATCCATCCATCCATTTATTTCCAAGTAATCCACTTTATCCATCCTGTGTAAAATAACAGATCGTAAGTTCTTTCTTTACATTTTACTATGCGGGACACACATATTTATGCTTTAAAAAGTAAACCATATACGCAACTAATATGTTTTAAATGAAAAGTAATGCTGTATTGCATCTCACAGCAGTCTTCGGTGCTGGTCAAGCTTTAGAGTGATTTCATTAAACATTCACATTTATGTATTGTTTTCTGTACTTTTCTGAAACTCCTTATGCTTTCTTTCTGTTGTAAGTGCAATATATCTCAGTTTACTTCTGGTTCATCTCCAAGCATGTCTTTCTCATGTTTTGCTAAATATGATCAGCTGAACATATACACTATATATATTTTTTTCTGACTTTATAACTCACTTTCAACTTGTATTTCTGTAAATGGAACAAACATTTGTTGAACCTTGAACATTTTAAAACCCAGCTCCATTCCTACCTCTCCCATAAATGGAAATGAAATTGCACTCTACCTATCTAACCTGCTAATTACATGAATGTATACATTGTAAATAATGTACTTTCCACCTTTATTCACCCCTTTTCTGGGGAATAATTTTATTTACTGCCATCTTACAAACGTTCGTTTTTATACCATTCACAGATGATTTACAACCTCTGTATAACTTGTTCTCTAATCTGCAAGTATGTAATGTACGTTCTTCTATTTTGCTTAGTTTCACTATATAATATTACACTTTGTTTATTTTTAGTATGCAATATGGAGCTTTTCTCTCCGGGCCTCCAATGAAAATGGGCAACTTGAGCCCATTGGACCTCCCTGGTTATCAAACTGGAAATAAATAATTATTTGCAATCTATGTGTTGCCTTATTCAACAAGCTCTTAAATATATCCAAAAGTGGTTTGTCACATTCTACTTGCAATTCCTGCATACAAATATACTGATGACACATTTTTTTACCATTTGGTTATAAACTCTTCTTTTATCTAATTATTTATTTTCTTGAAAATCATTGCCCAAGTTCCATTCTGACTCACTTCTGTTTGTAGTATAACTTCTTTATTCACATCAAAATAATTTCTTATAAGTGCCTTTGTCACTTTTTAAGCAAATAAAAACTGTTTTATTGTTATTTACTGTATCACTATGATATGTATCTAAGGGTGATAACTGATGACATCACTTTGATCAGTCCATCTAATGATTGCATGAAATCCATGGCTCTCCAATCAGTGAGGATGTACACTACATGAAATCAGTCCTGCATGTAAAAAGGAAAACCAAAACATGACAAAGCTCACAAAGGGGAGTTAATATTCAAAGATGCATAGGCACAAGCTAACAAATGAGGAAGGTATGCTTCTATGTTTCATCAGTTTGTACCCCTACATCCGGGAATGGCGCCTTCATTTTGTGGGCCTTTTCCATGTCTGAATAGCTCCTGTCATTCTTCATCAGTGAGGGGTGTTATCAATTTCATCAATTCAGTAGACTGGACAGTCAGTAAGAGATCATCCAGTCAACAGCTCTGGATGCCTATGCAACAGCTTGTTCCAGTAATTTCCTTACACTTATTTCTAACATATTCAAATTAACTTTGAAAGACAGTGCATCATACCAATAAATCTTGTACATGCTTACTTATCTGTTTGCACCACAGTTCATTGTTAATCTATGTTTCAAGATATTAAAACATAACCCACTTACCTCAGTTCTGCCACTCTGATTTTATGTTACTCTTCAAATCCAAAGCATTCAAAGAAAACACTGAACTTTGCAACAAAGTACTCACCCCCTTTTTAGTACGGTGCATATTTACAGACATTACACCGGTGATTTGTTTTTCAATGAAGTTCAGCAAAGCAAGAATTTGTTAATCTTTGGAAAGATTTGAATATTGGCACTGACATTTTCTCCCTTATTACAACAGATCAAGGTGATAATGTCCACTTTTTAGATTTGTTGATTAGTCTTAATAAGATTAGCCATTGTTTTCATTGCAGGATTTATAGAAAAGACACTTTTGTAAATACTTATTTACATCAAAACAGTCAACACCTATTTCATATGAAAAAGACTGTATTAAGGGGACAGTTTATACAACTGACTAGGCTGACAGTGACGGTAAAGTAACTGAGTTTGAAGTCACAATTCTTACAAAGTGATTTTTTGTCAGAGGACATCAGGCTAATATTCTGGATATTATTATTTCTGAAGTTAAGAATTTTAGGTGGGTTATGTTTAAACCCATTTTGAGAAATAGGCTTTTGGAGTTTAAAATGAAGAGAATAAATAAATTATTTATTTATTATTTTTCATTTATTTATTTAACATTTGTTAACGGGGAAAGTCCGACTTGGAATGAAGCCAATTTTCAGTGAAGGCCCGGGGAGAAAGGCTCCAGATGCATGTCTTTGTAATGTGGGAGGAAACCGGAGCACCCCGAGGAAACCCACACAAACGCAGAGAGGACATGCAGACTCCGCACAGAAGGCACCCCAGCCGAGAATCAAACCGGAGAACCTCTTGTTGTGAGGTGACAACTGTACCGCTGCACCACTGCACCATGCCTGCATAAAGGTTTCTATAGTAGAGCTTTTCCCCTTCTTACTTCCCTTGATATTATTATTATTAACAACATGTTACTAGAGAATTGGAAAATTATATTAGACAATACTGACTGTGCAAAAAATGTCAGTGATAGAACTTGTTTTACTTTTAAAAGAACACATAACACTAGGATAAGATAATTCTTGAAAGTGCCACTAACAATCCAACTAATTTTACCACGGTGACTAGCACTTATCGATGCAACTGCTGTAAATATTGTAGCTTTATTGGGGAGTGTCCTAGTGTTTATAACAGGCACATGAATAGACAAATCTGGGGGAGGGGCAGCCTCTTGTGAGTCTTGTTTTAGTTTTTATGTTGGAAAAATAATTCTTAAAGTCTCAAAAAGAGTTTATGAATATTTGTCAGTAATTAAAAACAAGGATTTCAGCAATGCAATAGTGAAGCATGCTGAATGTTGCAGTGACTTTAAGAAATATACTTTCTTGTACTGGATAATGTAAAATTAGATTCGCTTCATGGTGATTTTAACACACAACTTGAATGTAAAGAAGCAACACAGCAAATTTATTTGACAGTGGATAAATTACCAGGACTTAATGACTGCATTAATATTAAATGTTTTTTAAAAGCACAAAGGCTGTAAAATAAAAAGTTTTTAGTGAAAGCTTATTTGAAATGAGCTTTGCAATATTACATTTTAATAGTACTGTTAAGTGATGGTAGTGTATCAGACACTGTCTTTTTAAGATAGAATACATTTATGATTGATCAAAGATGATCACATATTATGGTGGAGGGTTATTGAAGTCTGCACTACAAAATTGTTGGTATGTTTTGAAAACGTTCTTACCATTAAAAGAACAAAAGTGATAAAGTTCTGTTGCAAAGTTCACCATTTTGTTTGAATTTTTTTTTTTTTTTTGAAGAGTAACATAAAATCAAAGTGGCAGAACTGAGGTAAGTGGGTTATGTTTAATTCATTTGAATTCTTCAGGGTGACTATCTTTCCTTGGAGAATGCATAACTGAAAAATGACTATGAGAACTTCTTGGCAAACAGCTCAAAGATGTTTTTTTTCAGCATGCCAAATATCTGAAAAGGGACTCCTCTACTTCTTATTCTTATATTCCCAATAAAGTCGTTTTTGAACCATTATTTATTTATTTATTGATTATCTGGTTACTGTCAAAGTCCAACTCGGTAGAAACCCATTTTCCGTGTAAGCCCAGGGAGAAACACTTTAAGAACAACAATTATACAATCTTTAAAAATAAAACAAAAACATTTGCAGTTTAAATAATTATAACAAATTCGACATAATATAAAAACATTGTCATATACCTTGTATCGATTCTTAACCAATCATCTAATATTTAGAGAAATTCTACACAGTTTGCAGAGAAACTAAAGGTAAGTTAGTCTAATAAAAACAGGAATTGCAATATGAAGTGAGGGGAAAAACAGGCTTAAAGTATGTTTAGAGAGAAAGTCAGGGAACAGAATTAGGTAGCAGTAAGGAAGTAAGTGAAGAAAGGAGAGTAAGGAGGTATAAGGAATGAAAAGGTACTTGTTTGCATTTAGGCATGTAGCTTGTCCTGGTTTTGAGGAAGAACAGAGACAGATTTTAGCTAGGAAGTCTTTAAGAGTGGTTATGAAAGATGGGAGGAGGGTATAGACCTGATGGATACAGATAAGGAGTTCCAGGCCTTAGCAACCTCATAGAATTACAGATTTGCTAGGTTTGCAGACAGATGTTTTTTCATTAGATCGCAATGACCGACTGGGAACACAGTTGTGTAGAATGTTTTTTAGTGCTGGACAGGCAGATGGACACTGGATAATTTTATAAGTGGTAAGAAGTTGTGCATACTTTAGTTGATGTGAAAGTTCTAACCAATTTAGGCTTTTTAGTGCTATACAGTTGTGGGTTCTGATAGGGCTATGTGCTGCAGATTTAGCAACTTTGTTATAGCATTGTTCAAGTTTCAATTTTTTTGAAACCTGGAGGTTAGGCTAGGAGGGCCATAAAGAAGTGTAGGGAGGAGATAAGTAGTGGCAGGTGTAGCTTTAGATGGGTCAGTGAGAAAGTTTTTGGATCTGTAAAGCATCCCTAGTTTTTGCTGAGTTTTTCTTATGCAATTTTGTATATACAGGTCGAATGTAAGATTGTCATCCACTATCACCCCTAATAGTTTGCTGTGAGAAGTAATTTCAGTGGTTGTATTATCAAGAGAGAGGACTTTAAATTTTGTTTTTTCATGAGAGAGGGATTTGGGGAAAAAAGTAGTTTGGTATTTTTTGCGTTGAGCATCAGTTGTGAGTTACGAAGCCATGTTTCAGTGGTTGTTAAAGCTTCCTGAGTAATTTTTTGAAGGTGTACCATGTTGTCAGATGTGCAAATGAGAGTGGAATCCTCTGCATATTGTATTAGGGCAGCCTGTTGTTTGGCAGTATAGTGTGTGTTCGTGAAAATGTTAAAAAGGAGTAGACCAAGAAAAGAGCCGTGCGGTACACTGGTGGTGATTGGCAGGTATAGAGAGAATGTGGAATGCCATTTTACTGCCTGATACCAATTTGACAGATAGCTTTTGAACCACGGAAGGGTGGGCTGAGTGAGACCTAGTGAGGACATTTGAAGTAGAAGTTTGCTGTGACAAACTGTATCAAAGGCTTTAGACAATTCTAGAAATTAGGATGAGACTAGTTTGCCATTATCTCTAGCATTACTGGCCGTCTCTATATATAAGTTAGAAGGGCAGTGCTAGTACTATGGGAAGGATGGAAACCATGTTTTGTAGGGGATAATAGTTCTTCCTGCAGGAAACAGTCTAGCAATTATTTTTGAATACATTTTTCAAGTATTTTGGCAAGGGGAAATAAGACTGCTATAGGTGTACAGTTATTAATGTCTGTTGAATTTCCTCATTTGTGCAGAATGATAACGTGCTACTTTTTCCAGAGACAGGGAAAGTGGGATTCAAGGATAGACCAATATATAAACATTGAGACAGGATAGGAAATGCTATTGGCTGCTATTTTTAGGTACTCACTTGGAAGGTCCAGCTGAAGAAGAGCTTGGTTTAAGTTTGTTTAAGAGAAGTTTTATATAGGATGTGGGTACAGGTTTGAAGGTGAAAGTAGATGTGGTGATATGTGGCTGTTTGGCAGGGAAGTTAGTTGGAGATGTTAAACTATCTATAAAATAAGAGTCAAACTGTATTGCAGTGTCAAGTGGTTCAAGTGGTGAGTTATCTGGACAGGGGTTTGGGTTGAATGTTTGACCAGGATGTAAGATTTCTTTAGTGGGTGCATAAAATTTTTTAGGGTTGTGTTTAGTATTATTCTGAAAGTTATTATAGTGTAGTTTTTTGTCTTCATTTATTTGCTTTTTAGTCCAATTGCAAAGAATTCTAAAGTTTTCAAGATATTGTGCTGTTTTATATGTTTGCCTTTCTTTCCATGCTTTTTCTCTACCCTGCATTAGTGTTCTACTCTTGTTAAATAGCCAAATTGCTTTATTTGTTTTCAGTCTCTTCCTCCTAAGAGGTGCAAGGCTATTTAGGATATTTAGGAAAGTTGAATTCAACTATAGCATTTTCTAAGGGGAGGATTTTTAGGAAGTTCCAGTTATGAGATGATAGTGTAGTAATAAACATTTCCTGGTTAAACTTGGAAAGGTTATATGTTGTTTTATAAATATGCTGTTTACCTGGATGTGTGAGATGTCTAGTCATACAGACTGGGAGATCAGCACTGAGAGAGTCTGACATTGTATCTGCGGTGGAGTATTTGCTAGGATCTAATACCCGGATCCATTCCAATAGAGAATTTGATGTCTTGCTATAATGTGTGGGCTATTAATTACTTGCGTGAAACCATATAAGTTCATGCTAGATACAGGGGAGCTACAGTTTATGTCCAACCAATTGACATTCACATCACCTAGTAACATTTTTTTATGTGGAAATGTTATGGATATCTAATATAGGATATCTCTCAATACAGCTGCATTGTCACCAGAAGAGATATAATGGACAGTAAAACATATTTG